>NC_058403.1:20968375-21171739 GCF_002201575.2 Neomonachus schauinslandi | reverse complement strand
GTTGGTTAAGCGACTGCCTTCGGCTCAGGTCATGATCCTGGAGTCCCTGGATCGAGTCCCGCATCGGGCTCCCTGCTCGGCGGGGGGTCTGCTTCTCCCTCTGACCCTCCTCCCTCTCATGTGCTCTCTCTCTCTCATTCTCTCTCTGTCAAATAATAAATAAAATCTTTAAAAAAATGATAAAGAAAGAACTATATTTAATATTAGTGTAAGGAAATCTGGTAAACATTTAGAGTTGAAGAAATAAAGGATATTTTAAATTTTAGTTGCACTGTAATTTACAACAGTCTGATATCAGACATGTTACTTGGCCTGACATCTCTTCTCCCTTCCTTTGGTCACATCACCCCATTTCTTTGAAAGAAATCACCTAAAATTATTTACATTTTCCTTCTCCTATTAACCAAATAAGAGATGAAACTTTTCAGAGGTGGTCCACAAATCCTTTATCAACTTAATAAAACTTATTTCCCCTCCCTTAGACATCACTAACATTTGGGGTGCCTGGGTGGTTCAGTTAGTTAAGCATTTGCCTTTAGCTCAGGTCATGATCTCAGGGTCCTGGGATCGAGTCCCACAGCTTCTCCCTCCGCCTCTCTCTCTCTCTGTCTCTCATGAATAAATAAATAAAATGTTAAAAAAAAAGATATCACTTACATTGTTACACACAGATAGTGACTCTATTTCATAATTATTCAGATTAGTTTAATGATCCAAAGTTAACTTTTTTTTAAGTTTATTTATTTAAGTAATCTCTAGACCCCGCATGGGGCTTGAACTCACAGCCCCCAAGATCCAGAGTGTCATGTTCCACCAACTGAGCCAGCAGGCAACACCCCAAAGTTAATTTTTTGCTAATAGATTATCCTTGCCTCATTGAAATAGTTCTGAATTGTACAATGTGTTTCCATTCAAATTTCAGATTCCATAATCTCTACTGGCAAATTTGGTTATGTAAATGAATGTTTTATTAATAATGTTCTGCTGCAAGGACACATGTAACTATGTTTTAGCTAAAATATAAGGCACATAAATTAAGTCTTCTGATAAAATTATTCTCTTTTCTTAATAGCCAAATAAGAGATTCTCAGCAATATGAATTTGTCTAAATATTTCAGAATCAACCAGTTTGTGTGAATATTTGATTAATTCAGTCAAAAAATCCACATTGACAATTTGTCTTGTTTGAATAAATGACATGGAACTATTTATGGATATTCATAAAGAACAATTTTATAACCATACAGCAGGATATTCCTGGGAAATAACATGCTTTATTATAATTTATAATTACTCTGCATGTGGTCTCTGAAGAAGTATAATACCCTTCAGAATAATTAATACACAAAGCATCAGATATACCAAGTCTTTCCAGTGGCTGCATGGCTAGAGGATGTTGAGAATGAATTCCAACCTAAGTCTTTCCTGTCTTGAGCATCCTTCAAATGGTGGCCTAGCTACCACTAAAGCCATGGGTAATATAGAAACAGATAACTGTCACCAAATAATTATTTCAAGAGTCTTAGTTTGGAAGGCCATGTTCTATAAACCTAAACATTCCTATGGATATAAAAAGTCCAAGGGTTTAATGACATAGTGCATATATTTTTAACAGAATTAATGATTGTGTTTTGAATGAATATATCCTAAGTACAAAGAAAATATAGGAGGGGCGCCTGGGTGGCTCAGTTGGTTAAGCATCTGCCTTCGGCTCAGGTCATGATCCCAGGGTCCTGGGATCGAGCATTGCACTGGGCTCCCTGCTCAGCGGGAAGCCTGCTTCTCCCTCTCCCACTCCCCTTGCTTGTGTTCCCTCTCTCACTGTGTCTCTCTCTGTCAAAAAAATAAATAAAATATTTAAAAAAAAAAAGAGAGAGTATATGGGAAAAGATAACATATCTAAGGTAAGTAAATCTAATTTGGTAGTGATAGTGACTTTGAATTGAGAAATAAAGATATATCCAAGGTCAGGAAAAAACTGAATGTTAATAGTTTCTGTGATTTGTATTTTTACACTGAGGATAAATTAATTTAAAAAAAATAGTTACTTAAAAATGTATTCTCCAATGATAATGTTTTCATTAATAGTTTCATTTGCATCTAAGTTTTTCTTATTATGTTTAGATTTAGATAGCTAAAGATTTCTACTTTCATCCTAGATTAAGTCATTTAGTATATATGGCATCTCAAGTCAGGCTTAACAGAATTCAAATTAGTGCTAAGGGCACACACAAACTTTTGCAGATAGATATCACCTACTGATATCTATTTCATTATAATATTTTTAAGAAATATTTAAGTAATCTCTACCCCCCAGTGTGGTACTGAAACTCATGACCCCAAGATCAAGATTCACATGCTGTTCCGACTGAGCCAGCCAGGCACCCCTTAGTTATAGTATTCTTAAAGGAATAATTCATTTTTAATGTTAGTAACTTTCAACAGATACAGGTATCTAGATACCTGTGTCAAATCATTCACCAAACCCAAATAATTATTGGCAGATGTTCTATTCACAATTTTAAAGGTGTGTGTTACACTTAAGGTGTTTTTTAAGATTTATTTATTTATTTGAGAGAGAGAGAATGCATAAATGGGGGGGGGAGAGGATGAGGGAGAGAGAGAATCTTAAGCAGACTCCTTGCTGAGCATGGAGCCAGATGCGGGGCTCAATCTCACCACCCTGAGATCATGAGCAGAGCCAAAACCAAGAGTTGGACACTCAAGTGTCTGAGCCACCAGGTTCCTCTACCTTAATGTTTTTTATTTATTTTTATTTTTTTAAAGATTTTATTTATTTATTTGACAGAGAGAGACACAGCAAGAGAGGGAACATAAGCAGGGGGAGTGGGAGAGGGAGAAGCAGGCTTCCTGCTGAGCAGGGAGCCCGATGTGGGGCTGGATCCCAGGACCCTGGGATCATGACCTGAGCTGAAGGAGACACTTAAAGACTGAGCCAAAACATTGTCATTGTATCTATCATAGTTCATAGAGATAATCATAAATCAGTCTTCTGACTCTTGCACTAACTCTTTCTCTCAGTCTTTCATCCATTCATCTCATATTTAAAAAAAAAAAAAACAAGTTTTCTTTTTCATTCTGAGCCCTTGTGAAAATGAGTAATATCCCAAACTTTAGAAATGGTTATAATAATAGAGAACTGTGTATCTAAAATAGAGAGATACTAACTAAAACCAGCTGGTTAGGAGAAAAGTAAAATACTGATTTCCATACAATTTGACAAGAGAAAAACAACAAAACCCAGATTTAATCTGTCTAACAAACTATCATCTTTACTTTTACTAGCAGCTTTTGCAGTTAGTGTTTTTGGCAAAGGATTTTCAAACTGAAAAAAAAAAAATCCTTTGGTTTCCTTTTTGGCCTTTGAAACTCAGGTGTTCTCCCTATACAGGTGTTCAGAGAACTTCTCTTAAAGATTAGCAGGCATGCAAAATTATTTCCAAGCAAACTTCAAATCCTAGACCAGAAGAAATATTTACATATTCAGGTATTTGCCTCCTATTATTCTCCAAATCTAAAACATTCCTGGCAGATATTCTGGACATATTAGTAAGTCTTAAAACTAATAGCCTACAGACTTTCCAATAATATCCTCATATACTAAATGATCATGACAATCAAATGTTCTTATCAATGTCAATTTCCTGCTTAAAATGCAATTCCTGTGGTATTTTTTATACAGCATATGCACTCTGATTCTAATAGTTTCTTTAAATATGGAAATCACACTTTAGGTTTCCCTTTCCTTTAAACAGATTCATAATCTTTACTTTTTTTATACATACATATGTTATAGAAGAATTTATCTTACATAGAAATATTACATAAGGTCAAGATGCAATTTTTCCCCTTTTGTTTACTATTTCACATAGTTTAGTTAGTCCTTAATTTAAAAATAGGGGGCAAGTCTAGGGGTTCAAGACAGCAACATAGGAAGACCCTGAACTCACCTACTCCACAGACACAATGAATCTAAACCAACATATAGAGCAATTCTGTTGAAGAAGAACAGAGACCTGATTGAACATCTTCTACACAACAAAGGATAGAAAGACCATAAAGAAAAGAGCAGGAAACAAAGATATGGTAATGATGGGAACCCCACCCCCCCACGCAGCAACCTGCAATAAGGAGGGACTGCACTAAGGATCCCACACCCAAATTTACCCCTCCTGAGACACAGAAAACAAAAACAAAGAAAACAAAACAAAACAAAAAACAGCTATTTGAAAGACAGCTAGACTATAAGTGAAAGAAACTCATTTGCTAACCCTACTGCATCCACCAAACAGTG
This sequence comes from Neomonachus schauinslandi, assembly GCF_002201575.2. Taxonomy (NCBI): domain Eukaryota; kingdom Metazoa; phylum Chordata; class Mammalia; order Carnivora; family Phocidae; genus Neomonachus; species Neomonachus schauinslandi. Next base: position 21,167,424 of record NC_058403.1, on the reverse strand, counting down.
GAAGAATTGCTGGAACTCTCTGTAGGTTGGAGGTGTTGGCCAGCACCACTGTATACATTCCCCATCCACCTTAATATTGCAGATAGAAGCAGGGTCCAAGAGCTCTAGCCAGCCTGCTACATGCTAACCCATGCCAACTCCAGCCAGCCACACAAAATGCAACCCCTGTCCCCCAACCTCTCATGTATCTGCCCCAGTTCCAGCAGTCACTGCCCCAGTGCAGAGATCCCTAGGACACCCTGAGCTCACACGTGCTACAGCTCCAACCAGCCAACCAAAGCCACCAGGCACATAGAGTTTACATAAGGAACGCTCGTAAACAAGACCACTCTGCAAGACTGGGCAAGGCAGCTGTTTTGCCTCACTCATAGAAACAAACACAGAAAAAAATAAATAAATAAAAAGAGGGGGAAGTAGAATATACTGCAAATGAAAGAATGAGACATAAATTCAAAAAAGAACTAAATGAGATAAGCTTTCTGCCTGATAAAGAGTTTAATGTAATGGTCATAAAGATGCTCACTGAATTTAGGAGAAAACTGGATGCACTCAATGAGAACTTCAACAAAGAGATCATATATATATATATGAACCAATCAGAATTGAAGAACAGAATAACTGAAGTGAAAAATACACTAGAGGGAACCAATAGTGTATTAGCAGATGCAGAAGAATGAATCGATCTGGAAGACAGGATAATGGAAAACACCCAATCTGAACAGAAAAACAAAACAAAACAAAACAAAACAAAAACAGAAGAATAAATCATAGTAATCATCGATCGTACTAATCAATCTTACTTATATTCACATTATCAATCTACTGGGCCAGCATCAATCATACTAATATTCACATTATAAGGGTCCCAGAAGGGGAAGAGACGGAGAAGTCTTCATAAAACTCATGTGAGGCAATAATAGCTGAAAATTTCCCTAATCTGGGGAAGGAAACAGATCCGCATCCAGTAACCCTAGAGAATACCAAACAAGATGAATCCAAGGATGTCCACACCAAGACACATAATAATTACAATGTCAAAAATTAAAGAGTGAATCTTAAAAGCAGCAAGAAAAAACAACTAGCTATGTACAAGGGAAATCTCATAAGCCTATCAGCTGATTTTTCAGCAGAAACTTTCAGCAGGCCAGAGGGAATGTCATGATATATTCAAAGTGCTGAAAAAACCCTATAACCAAAAGTACCCTACATGACAAGATTATTACTCAGAATTGAAGGAGAGATAGACTTACTAAGACAAACAAAATTTAAAAGTTCATCACCACTAAATGAGTCTTATAAGGAATGTTGAAGGAACTTAAGGCCATAACTAGAAGTACGAAAATTATGAATAGAAAAAACTTCACTGATAAAAGCTAATATATAGTAAAAGTTGATTAATCACATATAAAACTAGTATGAAAGTTAAAAAACAAAAGTAGTAAAATCAATTACATCTAAAAAGCTTAGTAATTTTATAGATGTAAAATATGAAATGTACAATACAAAAATGTAGAACAAAACATGGAAGGGGGAGTAAAAAGAGGAGTACTTTTAAAATATGTTTAAGTTTAAGTTACCATCAACTTAATACTGACTGCTATATATTTAGGTTATTTTATATGAACCTCATGGCAACCACAAACCAAAAACCTATACTACATACAGTAAAAAGACGAATCCAGAATAACACTAAGACTCATCAATCACAAGGGAGGAGAGCAACAGGAAGACAAAGAAACAGAGAAGAACTACAAAACAACAAGAAAACCATTAAAATGGCAGTAGGGACATACTTATCAATAATTACTTTAAATGTAAATGTTCTAAATGTTCCAATCAAAGAATAGAGTGTGACTGAATGGATAAAAATAGAAGACCCATTTATATGCTGCCTGCAAGAGACTCAACCTCAGACCTCAAGACATACAGACTGAAAGTGAAGGAATGGAAAAGATATTCCATGCAAATTGAAGTGAAATAAAATCTGAGGTTGCAATACTTCTAGCAGACAAAATAGACTTTAAAACAAAGACTAACATGAGACAAAGTAGGAAAGTACATAATGATAAAGGGTTCAATCTAACAGGAAAATATGAAAATTGAAAGTCTTTATCCATGCAACATAGGGGCACCTGAATATATAAAGCAAATATTAGCAGACATAAAGGGAGAAATTGACAGCAATACAATAATAGTAGGGGACCTTAAGACCACACTTACATCAATGGATGGATCATCCAGGCAATCAATAAGGAAACAGTGGGTTTGAATAACATATTAGAATGGATAGATTTAACAGATAAAATATACTATCCCAAAACAGAAGAATACATATTTTTTTCAAGTGAATATGGAACATTCTTCAGGGTAGATCACATGTTAGGCTACAGAACAAGTCTCAATAAATTTAAGAAGACTGAAATCATATCAAGCATCTTTTCTGACCACAACAGCATGAAACTATGAATCAATTACAGTAAAAGAAATGGAAGAAACACAAGCACATGGAGACTAAACAACATGATACTAAATAATCAATGGGTCAATGAAAAAAATCAAGGAGGAGATCAAGAAATACCTGGAGACAAATGAAAATGGTACAAAACTTTTGAGATGTAGGAAAAGCAGAACTAAGATGAAGGTTTATAGGGGCGCCTGGGTGGTTCAGCCAGTTAAGTGTCTGCCTTCAGCTTAGGTCATGATCCCAGGGTCCTGGGATCTAGCCCCATGTCTGGCTCTCTGCTCTACAGGAAGAATGCTCCCCTCTCACTCTGCCCCTCCCTGCCACTCGTGCTTTTTTTCTCTCTCTCTCTCAAATTAAAAAAAAAAAAATTATTAAAACAAAAAAGTTTAAATACAACACCCAGTGCTCCATGCAGTACGTGCCCTCCTTAATAACCATCACCAGGTTAACCCATCCCCCTACCTCTCTCCCCTCTAACACCCTCAGTTGGTTTCTCAGAGTCCATGGTCTCTCATGGTTCATCTCTCCTTCCGATTCCCCCCCTTCATTTTTCCTTCCTCCTCCTAATGTCCTCCATGCTATTCCTTATGTTCCACAAATAAGTGAAATGATATGATAATTGACTTTCTCTGCTTGACTTATTTCACTTAGCATAATCTCCTCCAGTCCCATCCATGTTGATGTAAAAGTTGGGTGTTCATCCTTTCTGATGGCTAAGTAATATTCCATTGTATATATGGATCACATCTTCTTTATGCATTCATCTGTTGAAGGGCATATTGGCTCTTTCCACAGTTTGGCTATTGCAGACATTGCTGCTATGAACATTGGGGTGCATATGGCCCTTCTTTTCACTACATCTGTGTCTTTGGGGTAAATACCCAGTAGTGCAATTGCTGGGTCATGGGGTAGCTCTATTTTTAATTTTTTGAGGAATCTGGGTGTTGTACGAAAACAATGAATCATAGATCACTGCATCGAAAACTGGTGACATATTGTATGGTGACTAACATAACATAATAAGATTAATTTTTTAAAAAAAAATATAATAATATAGACCTACCTCAAAAAAAAAAGAAAATGGTCAAATAAACAATCTAACTTTACACATAAAGGAACTAGAAAAAGAAGAACAAACAACTCAAATTTAATAGAAGGAAGAAAGTAATACAAATCAGAGTGGAAATGAAATAGAGACTTAAAATATATATCATTGAAACTAAAATCCCATTCTTTGACAAGATAAACAAAATTGATAAATCTTTAACCAGACTCATCAAGGAAAAAAGAGGACTCAATAAGAAATGTAAGTGGAGAACCTACAACAGCACAGAAATACAAAGGATTAGAAGAGACTACTAACAAAAAATTATATACCAATAAACTGAACAACTTAAAAGAAATGGATAAATTCCTAGAAACATACAGTCTTTCAAGACTGAATCAGGAAGAAATAGGAAATCTAACAGATCAATTAATAGTAATAAAATAGAATCAGTACTCAAAAACACCCAACAAACAAAAGTCTAGGGCCAGATGGCTTTAAAGGTGAATTCTACCAAACACTGAAAGAGTTAATACCAATTCTTCTCAAACTATTCCAAAAAATAAAAGATTGTGAAAGTCTTCTGAACATTCTATGAGGCCAACATTACTCTGATATGAATTCAGATAAAGACACTACAAACAAAAATAAAATAAATAAAAATTACAGATCAATAACCCTCATGATCATTCATGTAAAAATTCTCAACAAAATATTAGCAGAGTAGGTAAAGGAGATTAAGAGTTACAAACTTCCAGTTATAAAACAAATCAATCACAGGGATGAAAGATATGGCATAGGAAATACAGTCAATATTTAATAACTTTGTATAGTCACAGGTTGATGCTCTACTTATTGTGGTGAGCATTTCTCTATGTATATAATTGTTGAATCACTATGTTGTACACCTGAAACTAGTATAAGATTTCATTTCAACTATACTTCAAAATATATATGTATATACATGGAAAGATTGTAATTGGAAAAAAAAGATCCCCAGTATGACTTTTACAATATTTTTAGGAGAAATTATTTAGAAGGACAGTGAAAAAAAAATGGAAATTGAAATAGTTGGAAGAAAAAAAAAACAAAAATGATCAGAAACATTTATCAGAAAAAATGAAATTCCTATTTTTGAAAGTGTTTGGGGGTTTTATATAGAAAAAATAATTAGTATTTTTTTTAAAGATTTTATTTATTTTTTTGAGAGAGAGAGAAACTGACAGAGAGAGCATGAGCAGGACAGAGAGAGAGGGAGAAGCAAACCCTTGGCTGAGCAGAGACCCTGATGTGGGGCTCATTCCCAGGACTCTGGGATCATGACCTGAGCCAAGGCAGACACTTAACAGATGAGCCACCAAGGTGCCCCAATAATTAACAATTTTATTCTACCTTTTGCCGACAGTAATTCATTATTAGACAGAAAATAGTGTTATAAACAAATTGTGAAATTGCTGATAATTTGCATAACAATTGAAAATTTAAGCCTTTTTCCATTAGAATTTCTCAAGAAAGAGAAATAAATCTATAATCTAGAATGTTTATTACAAAGAAATCATGCATATAGGGGCACCTGGGTGGCTCAGTCATTAAGCATCTGCCTTCGGCTCAGGTCATGATCCCAGGGTCCTGGGATCAAACCCCACATCGGGCTCCCTGCTCCGCAGGAGGCCTGCTTCTCCCTTTCCCACTCCCCCTGCTTGTGTTCCCTCTCTCGCTATGTATCCTCTGTCAAATAAATAAATAAAATCTTAAAAAAAAAAAAAGAAACCATGCATGTATACACTTACCTGTTATTTCTTTAATTCTGGAATACTTTGCTTCAAACTCTAGGTTGCTATACATAAACAACTTATTTTGACTTTTAAAGTTTTTTTATTAGTTTGTAATTTGATTGAAATCAATAGTGTCAGAGAAATGTGAGGGATTAATAAAGCAAATCAACGCTGTAGAATTAATAAGGAGGTAATTTAACGCATCGTTTCTAACTAGAATCCCAGTAAAGAGGGAATTATCACAAATTATATCTATCCCCTACAACTCCACGCTCAAGTGTTTTTTTTTTTTTTTCAAAGTGGTGACTTCTTCATTATCTTGAGTTTATATTATATTATATTCACTGCTAAGGATATTTTATCATTTCAAGTAAAAAAAAAACAAAACAAAAAAGTGACATCCAATCTGCAGGCAATTAGTGAATGAACAAATAAATATATGTTAACAAAAAGCCTGAGTGTTGTTAGGAATTTAGTTTAAATTTCAACCAAATTGCACTTCCAATTTCTCAAAAATTATACTTCTAATATCTGCTGATCCATTCCATTGCTTTGCACATTTACAAAATGGGGAGAAAAAAAAAAGACAAATCTGTTTCGCATTCAACATCCAAATGCTAAGAAGTTTATTTACACTGAAGAGTAAAATGTCCCTTAAGAAAACAAAGATGTGGACTAAGAATTTCTTAATGAAATTATTTTAAATGTAAACTTTGTAAAATATATTTGACTACCATTTATTTGCCTTTCATTGTCTTTGGAAAAGAAATAAACATAACTCCATTTAACAACTCATTGGACTCAAAGAACATTTAATAAATTTACCCAAGTAAATCTAACATTCTTTTATCTCCTTCAAAACACCGAACTATTGGATTCATCACAAAATAAAACAAAACATTCTTTGCTTTTGCTTAAAAAAAATTTCTAGGATTTCCATAGCCAAAATGTAACTAATCTCATCAATTTACAACCAATCGAGGAGTCAATCCATTTCAGATAACTAACACTGAATGAGTATCAAGTTAGGTCAGTACTTGGAGTTTTTCAAAGTACACTGCATTCTAGCATATAAACACTATTCTAAGAGTGGGAAAGGAAATAAGACTAGGTCTCTTACCAAAGAAGAATATTTTTTTAGTGATTCATAGAGACTGTCTTTTTGATATTTCATCTGCTGCAGACCTTGAGAAATGTTAAGTAGTGTTCCAAATGGGAAAAAATTGATAGGAGGATCTGAAACCTGGCTTTGTCTACTGGTGCTATGTATCTAGGATAATGAGAGTGAAAAAAATATATAAGAGCAGAGGTAGATACTCAAATGGTTGTTAGTAATTTTTTTACCTATATTTTCAGATTTTTTACTCTAATATTAACTTTTCTTCTAATATCTTTCAAATAATCCCAGTAATATTCAGTTACCTGAAAAATTTACTGTTTCAAACAAACCTAAATGCTTAGAATTATTTTAAAAATAGTTAATTAAAAAGCATACTGAGATATCAAGAAAATATGGGAAATCCTCAGATATCAAAAATGAAGTGTTCATATGAATCCAAAACAGGTATGAAGCTATCATAAGACAACTACTAGTCGCAGTGTTATAATGGGAACAGTTTTCATGGTTGTGCTAAAAGGAAGAGACCTAAGTCCTACTTATCAAAAACCCAGGGTCCACACAAACAAAACCCTCAATGAAAGATTGTGTACCAGGAAAAAACAAAAGAATCCAAGAAAGATAAAAGGGACACTTGCCACTAGGTTATGGGTGCATGAAAAGAAGGTTTTCTTGGAGAATCCTTAATCACTGGTTGACATTCATGGAAGTTTGAGGTTAAGTTCACACTGCATGCACATTCGTGGGACCTCAATACTGTACATTTATTTAAGTGTCCTATATGCTCCACAACGCTATTCAAAGAATAAACAAAAGTTCTCTCTGGAAGAATAAATCTCCAAACAGACTTGTTAGAATTTCCCCAGATGAAATTCAAATAACCATGTTTGCAAACAAATCACACCATTCAACCCCATTCATTCAACATCAATTCAACAAATATTATTTAAGAACTTATTAAACATTAAATACTGTTCTAGATTCTAGGCATGCTATAGTAAATGATAAAGGAAAAATAACCACTGCACTCACGGACTGGTTCTGGTTAATGAGACATACAGGAAATTCAATATGTATATGCATGCTATGGCATCTTTATAGGTAATAACTTATATGGGAAATCATGAGTGGGCCAAATAGAATGTATAGAGCTGGGTGGTCATGACTAATAAGCAATAGAAACCAACCAACCATCCATTCCCCAATGACTTTCGCTGCTAAGGATATCAAATAAGGGTGCCTGGGTGGCTCAGTCAGTTAAGCTCTGGACTTTGATTCAGGTCATGATCTCAGGGTCCTGGGATGGAGCCCTGTGTCTGGCTCCTTGCTCAGTGGGGAGTCTGCTTCTCCTTCTCCCTCTCGCTCTGCTCCTCCCCTCACTCATAGGTGTTCTCTCTTTTTGTCAAATAAAAACAAGATCTTAAAAAAATAATAAAAAACTTAAAAAGGATATTAAATAGAAGAATTAACATGCAAATTGGACAAATGAAGCAAAAAAAAGAATAAAACTGAAATATGAAGAAATTAACTAGATTGTGTCACATATTGCAAACATGATAGAGAAGATAACACATATGGAACACTGAAACCAAAAAATATTTTTTAAAGTATGTTCTCAACAATAATACAGAAGATGAGGAGATAACACATGGGGTAGAGGCAATATTTTATATACGTAACATGTGAGAATCTAGGACTGAATAAACCCATGAATCAGAAAGCATGGTATCTCCCCCTTTAGAATTAATAAAAATGGCTTAATAACTAAGATAATAAGTAAATAAGTAAAGCTAACAAATAACACATGAAGCATATGGCAGATTACCTACAAAGAATCACTGTGAGATTGACAGATTTCTCAGTAAAGAGAAGAAAAAGTCTTTAAGAAAATATCTTCAAGATGAAGAAAGAGAATTCTCATCTAATACAACTCTGTACTTATTGCGAGACAAATGCACTATTGCAAAGATCTCTAGAATCCATTTGGATAGAGAATAGTTGTGATTACAGAGAGACAGAATTTTGGTTTGTCTGAGGTTACCATGGAAATCTTTTCCTTCATTTCACTGGAAGTTTCACAACACATGTTCTGCAGAAGTTCCAAAGACAGGATACCCTCTGAAAGTCACTTCCAGACATTTATTAACCAGTGAATGTGTTCATTAGGACATAAATGTCACATTTACAGAATGACAGATTCAGCTCCAGATGATTCTACGTGTCATTATACTTGTTATATAGGTCTATTATACATACTATATAGGCCATTGTATAGGATGTTTTTACTACTGTGCAGTTGCACACTGTATCTGCACTTGATCAGATCAAGCTTCTCTTTCTTTTGCAGGTCTTATTAAATCATACCATACCTACTATTTTACAGCAACCAATTTAATTAACATTTTGAGTTGGGTCAAAACAGAAACATTTTCAGAAAGAAAAAAAAGAAAGGCAACTCAGCATGGTAACAACTTCATTTAAAAATTAGTGCATAAGTTTCAGAAAGAAAGGCAACAGTCCCAAAAATGAATGTCTGAAATTCAACATGGAAAGGTTAACAGAGAAATCGGTTAACCTCCGGATAAATCAAAATATCAATTGATGGTATAAAACTCGTAATAATATCTAAATTATAGGGATAAGCAAAAGGACTAGATTAAGTTATTGAGCAATACAGGCACAGAAATAGGTCACGGGGAAGGGTGGGGGTGGTGAAAAAGTCCTTTACGTTTCTAGTATTATTTGGAAGGAGAGTAAATATATTTGCTAAATGGAGGTGTTTATATTTGTTGTTTATATAGTCGTTTATGTTATATTAGTTGTTATACAATATGACATTTGTTGCTTATATTGTATTAATACAGTTATATTATCATTTATGTTTATATATTGCTTATATTATATTAGTTGCTTGTATTATTAAGGTTAAAAGAAAGCAGTATAAAAATGGAATGAATAAAACAGAAAGCAGAAAAGAAAACAAAGTGGTAGAAACACATAAGCAATCATAATCAACATGGTTGTAGTAAATTCTTTGCTTAATAAATACTGAGATTGGATAGAAACATTACACTTCGTTCTTCATAAAAGGCACTCCTAAAACAGTAACAGATAAAGGTAAAAAGGAATGCAAAAGTGTATGGATTTAAAATGGCAAACGTTGAAAACACTTAAGCTGTTTAACAACAACAAACCATAGAAAAGGCAGGAAAATAAAAGTAAAAAGGTGACAGCAGCATGTGCTGACTGAGAAGAGACTATAGAGTGTTAGAGAAAAAAAAAAAAGTCATGTAAAAATAGTCAATTAAAAAAACACCCTGAAAGTTCAAGAAAAAAGATGAAACAGTCACATATATATAATATATATACAACAGTGGAGGGGAGAGAGAAAGGGGGGATATTTGTCAATAATAGTTCTTTTTTTTTAGATTTTATTTATTTATTTGATAGAGACACAGGGAGAGAGGGAACACAAGCAGGGGGAGTGGGAGAGGGAGAAGCTGTCTCCCCCCTGTGCAGGGAGCCCAATGCGGGGCTCAATCCCAGGACCCTGGGACCACGACCCGAGCCGAAGGCAGACACTTAATGACTGAGCCACCCAGGCGCCCCAGTCAATAATAGTTCAAACAGAGATTCAGAAAAAAAAAACACTGTGAACAATATTATGGCAATAAATTGTAATATTAAGTTGAAGTAGAAAATGTTAATAAATATTAATTTATTAATAGGAATAAAAATATTACTAGTAACTGCAGTGCTTTCTTAGGGAAATGACAGGGCAAAACTATTTTTTTGTTGGCTTCGGGCTGTATTTGTGCACTAAATCTTTATTCTAAAAAAAATAAATGGAAACTTTAATTTTTTAAAATGAGAATTTTCATTTACACCTACATTAAAATCTTAATGAGAAAAATAATTTAAAAAATATTACTAGTAATAAAATGTTATCTAAAGTAGTTTTAGTAGACAGAGAAAGATAAAATTGTTTATAAGCATTAAAACATTTGATCAGTGATGTAAATTCTTCATGTACTCAGCTCACAGTTATAGATGTTAACTCCAGTAAACATTCAAGAAAGAAACCATTCTAACCTTAACTTGCCCAAATAATGTTTTTAAAGGAGATCTCCATTTTATTTTATGAGGCTTAGAGTCCTTGATACTGATACCAGTCCCAGAAAATACAAGAAATTAGAAAGACTGACCAATCTTACTCATGGCAAAATATTAGTAGCTATTATCCAACATTAAATAATAAGAAGGCATCATGATCAAATATTGTTTAGTTGCAAATGGAAAAAATCTTATTGTAGGAGCTCTTTTCATAACACAGCCTAGTCACAAATTAGAAATAGAAGAAGTTGGTGATTTAAGTAGATACAGAAAAAGATTCCTGAAATTTAATTGCAACTCATCAAAAAAAAAAATAGCAAATTAGGAAAATAAGAAATTTTCTGCATCTGATTAAAAATTTAGTAAAATCTGGGGTACCTGGGTGACTCAGTCAGTTAAGCACCTGACTCTTCATTTTGGCTCAGGTTACTATCTCAGGATCGTGAGATCCAGCCCTGGGTGGGGCTCTGTGTTCAGTAGGGAATCTGCTTGAGCTTCTTCTCTCCCTCTCCCCCCAAAATGTGTGCATATGTGCACACACTCTCTCTCTAAATTAAATAAATAAATCTTAAAAAAAATAATTCAGCAAAATCTACACTAAGCAACACATATTATTGAAGCATAGAAGCCATTTCTTTTGACATAAATTTAAAAAGGTAGCTGCTATTCTATTTAACATTATACTGGAAGTCCTAGAGAGTTTAGTCAGAGAATAGTATTATTCATTAAATTATAGCACAGAACAAGATTAGAAATGCTTTTAAGACAAAAATCAGTATTTTGTGATACTTAAGAATAGTTTAAATTGTAGTTCAAGAATTAAAATTTTGTTTATGATGTGATGATTCCTCTCAAATATTAGTTTGAATTTCATTAAGTTCTGATCAATTTCTATTTGTGAATATAACCATGATTTTTCAAAGCTTCAATTTCTTAGATGCAATAGGCAAAAATTCAATATTTTATTAACAAGAATTGGTTCATTTGAAAAATAGGTTTCCCTATAGAAACTTTATGTAATGAAAGTATAAGTCTATGCAGTGAATGAAATCATGGAAATAATTTTTTAATTCAGTATTGCTTTATAAGAATTTACAAGAATCTCAGATTTTTAGGCAAGACAACTAGAGATTTGCAGAGAAGAGAATGGGAAAGCTAGATTGCACATATGTAATTGAGTGTGGGTGCTACATACGTTGAGACACTCCAATGTGAATGTCTTTATTTTGTTTATAAATGAAATAATTTAATACTGACATTATAAAATTCAGAGAATATTCATGATTATCACATTATTAGATATTTTATATATAATAATCTATTATAAATGAATAAATAAATCTATTTTAATAGATATTTTATATCAACCCATTCTCTTTTCATATATGCTCCAGAGTAGTGCAGCCTATTATCATATATTTCCAATGTTCTTCCTTATGAAACAATATTAGTAAGTACTGTCTTATATGTGATGCTATGTATTAAAGATTTGGCATATTTTACATCACTTGAGAAAGCTTATAGTTACTACATTCATTGTAGCCAGAAAATATTATTTTACATCAGTCATATTTTCATTTCCTTAATCACATTGTCTTTTTCTGGCACTCTCTCTTCAGAACTTGTTCATTCTCATGATCAAGAAATATTGGGGTGTGGCTCAGTTGGTTGAGCATCCGACTCTTGAATTCAGCTAAGGTCATGATCTTGGGGTCGTGGGATCAAGCTCCACATCAGGCTCCACACTCAGGATGGAATCTGCTTGCCCCTTTCCCCTTTTCACTCCTCATGTGCTCTCTCTCTCTTTCTCTCTCTCTCACTCAAATAAATAAATAAAATCTTAAAAAACAACAACAACAACAACAAAATTTTGTGGCAAATTTTGCAGATGAAACAGGGAGGAGAAATCCATGTTGCTGATCAACAGTTGACAGGTGACTGAGTATGGGGGGAGGCAACTGCAAATAAAAGGACACTATGATTGCATTGCACAACCTGATACCAGATTGTTGAGTAAGAAACAAATAAATAAAATAAGAAACCCACTGACCAGGCTGGATGCAGGGAAGGAGCCACCATCAGCTCCTGGTTTTGGCAATGTCACTACTACAACCTTTTTTTTTTTTTTAATTTAATTTTATTATGTTATGTTAATCACCATACATTACATCATTAGTTTTTGATGTAGTATTCCATGATTCATTGTTTGCATATAACACCCAGTGTTCCATTCAGTACGTGCCTCTTTAAAACCCAACACCAGGCTAACCCATCCCCTCACCCCCCTTCCCTCTAGAACCCTCAGTTTGTTTCTAAGAGTCCATAGTCTCTTATGGTTCATCTCCCCCTCCGATTCCTCCCCCTTCATTTTTCCCTTCCTACTATCTTTTTTTTTTTTTAACATAAAATGTATTATTTGTTTCAGAGGTACGGGTCTGTACTACAGCCTTTTTGGTTTGGATTCTGGCAGCAGCTACTAATATTTTTTAAAAAACAAAACCAAATATTATGACAAATTTCTCCAACCAGTTTCAAATATATAGACATTCTGTGTAATATCCATCTGTATTAACACTTTTTTTCTTTCCTTTGAGGAAAACTATATTAGAATTCATTTAAAACGAAACCTTAGAGGGGCACCTGGGTAGCTCAGTTGGTTAAGCTACTGCCTGGAGTCCCAGGATCCAGCCTTGCAACGGGCTCCCTGCTCAGCAGGGGAGTCTGCTTTTCCCTCTGACCTCTCCCCTTTCATGCTCTCTCTCCCTCCCTCTCTCTCTCTCTCAAATAAATAAATAAAATATTTAAAAAATAAAATGAAATGAAACCTTAGAAGCACCTGGGGGGCTCAGTCGGTTAAGAGACCAACTCTTGGTTTTGGCTCAATTGGTGAGTTCAGGGTCATCATCTCAGGGTCATGAGATTGAATCCCTCTCCCTCCACCTCTGATCCTTCCCTCTACCCCTCCTTGAGTTCCTGAGATCTCTCTCAAATAAATAAAATCCTTTAAAAAAAGGAAAAAAAAAAGTGAAACTTTAAAAGGTATATGATAAATCTTTTGCCTTAAGTATGTTTCTAACTTTTATCATCTTTCTTACCTGCCTCTGCTTCCAAAGTTTGGAGTACCCAATTATGGACATTATAATAGATTCTTATTTGAAAAATATGAATATTTTAAACTGATAATGATTCTTATTTCCCCTACTGTCACATTCAAAAGCTAATTTCACAACTTCAACTTGCTGTAAATTTTATACTCTGATTTTTTTTTTTTAATTTTTAAAGGACATTTGACAAAAACTTAAAATTAGGTCCAACATCAGTAAGTGCTTTGACAGGATGTCAAAATTACTCATTGCACCAATAGAAATATTAAAAAAAACACAAGAAGGCAAAACTATGCACAAATTTTAACCTATTTTTCAAATTCTAATATAAAATGGGAAACAATGGAACAATTCAGAAGAGATGAAAATAGTGTGGGGAGGAAAAGACTGTATTCTCTTGTCTTGGACAGTGAAAGAAGTAAGTATCCCCACACAATGTTTCACAGTTCTAAATGAGATCACCAATCAGATGGGTGCTGCATAGGGGGATGGAAAGCACTTCCAGTAAAAGAAAAAAGCAAATGACAACATGAAGAAAACTCCATGTCTATGTGGAATGAACTGGATATTCTATTCTGTTCTAGACCTTTCTCCCCTTACAATTCTGACCCGTTGGAGGCCATTGCTCTAACTGTGCCTTTGAATGCTAAAAGATGTTCTTTTTTTTTTTTATTCTTATGTTAATCCCCATACATTACATCATTAGTTTTAGATGAAGTGTTCCATGATTCATTGTTTGTGCATAACACCCAGTGCTCCATGCAGAATGTGCCCTCCTCAATACCCACCACCAGGCTAACCCATCCTCCCACCCCCCTCCACTCTAGAACCCTGTTTGTTTTTCAGAGTCCATCGTCTCTCATGGTTCATCTACCTAAAAGATGTTCTAACAAAGGATTACCTAGGAGGAGCTCAACTGTGGGTCTTAGAGGAAATGGCTATAGCTTGTCTGCTTCCAGGTTCTGGAATACTCACTCTCTCCCTTATCCTTTCAAGGCTCAGGGTAGTAGTGATGCTCTGTTCCCTCCCATGTTTGTTAGCTGCAGCAAGTTTTAGTACCCCTTGTAGTTTCTCCTTAAGCCTCTTCACATGATTGTCAATAATCCTTGTGGGAACCTCTCCTCAGTTACTTTATTTGAATGAACTATTTGCTTCTGCCATGTCTGTGATAAGGGCTATAATTCATTTTACATTTCTGTAATGTAAACTGGTAAGAGAATTGGAAAAACACTTAAAATGAAAACTTACACAGAACTCAAAGAAGAGAGAATTTTGTTTGCCATGACAAGAGAATTATGGAGCCTCTAAAAAACTTCAAAATTTGGTCTTATATGTACCTATTAATGCTTTTAAGGGACATCATGAAGAATAGACTTAACCATTCTCAAAACTAGAGGCAAGGAGATCAAACATAATACTCAAAGTTCATGAGGACATGAACTAAAGTAACACCCTTAATAGTGGAAAAGGAAACAACCTTAAAATATATTTACTAACAAAGTTTATCAAGCCACACCAGTTTATCAAGGGCTGTTTCAGAAAAGAGCATTGGTATATTACTAATAGTAGTAGGAATACCATCAGTATCACCATGGATCAATAACCTAAAACCCTTTTTTAAAAAAGATTTATCTATTGGGGGGGTCAGAGGGAAAGAATCTTTAAGCAAAGCCCCCACTGAGCAGAGAAGCAGATGCAATACAGGGATTGATCCCCAGACCCATGAGATCATTACCTGAGCTGAAACCAAGAGCCTGATGCTCAACTGACTGAGACATCTAGGTGCCCCTATCATGGATCAATAATCTGATTGACAAAATACATTGTTAGAGGATAAATTTATCAATCAAAAACAATAGTGTAGTATACTCTTAAATAATTTACCACATGGGATTTGTGATAGTCAAAATAGACAATGCTTTCTGCTAATAAATATTCTTGTAAAATCCATATGTAGATAAAACACCAAGAAAGTATACCAAATTCTAATTCCAAACCCACCATTTAATAATCTTACCAATATAGATGACATATTATTATTAAAGTGCTCAAAAATTTAGTCTCCATGAAAAAATAACAAAGGTCTAAATGTTTTCTCTCAGAAATATTTCTAAAAATTTCAAAACCTGAGGTAGAATAAAATATCTTTTCTTCTGTATGTGTCTTATAAACAAAAATATTTGGTGTCCACTTGCTTACACTCTAAAGATTCTAATGCCAGGTTTTGTCATACTAGAATATCAAGTTTTACCTTTCCTAGATGACCATAAATATTTAACATCAAGATGGAGGGAAGCTGCAATGAGCCAAGGAAGGTAGGTGACTTCTAGAAGCTGGAATAGACAAGGAAGTAGATTCTCCCCTAGAATCCCCATAAAGAAATGTACCTCTGCCAAGGCCCTGATTTTAATACAAGGAGATCCATTTTAATACAAGGAGATACGGGGAGCCTGGGTGGCTCAGTCATTAAAGCCTCTGACTTCAGCTCAGGTCATGATCCCTGGGTCCTGGGATCCAGCCCCGCATCGGGCTCCCTGCTCCGCGGGAAGCCTGCTTCTCCCTCTCCCACTCCCCCTGCTTGTGTTCCCTCTCTCGCTGTGTCTCTCTCTGTCAAATAAATAAAATCTTTAAAAAATAATAATAATAATACAAGGAGATCCACTACATAGATTTCTAAATACAGAAGATAATATGTTTGTGTGTTTCTGTTTTTTTTTTTTTAAAGATTTTTTATTTATATATCTGAGAGAGAGAATGGGAGACAGAGAGCACGAGAGGGGGAGGGTCAGAGGGAGAAGCAGACTCCCCGCTGAGCAGGGAGCCCGATGCGGGACTCGATCCCGGGACTCCAGGATCATGACCCGAGCCGAAGGCAGTCGCTTAACCAACTGAGCCACCCAGGCGCCCCGTGTTTCTGTTTTTTTGTAAGATTTTTTAGAGCAGTTTTAGAGTCAGAGCAAAGTTAAATAGAAAGCACAGATTTTGCTTATCTAAGCATACTTCATTTCACTGAGCTTCACTTTACAGCACTATGCAGATATTGCATTTTTTTTTTACAAGTTGAGATTTGTAGCAACCCTGAGCAAGCCCATCAGCATCATCTTTTTTCCAACAGCATTTGCTCACTTGTCTCTGTGCCACATTTTGGTAATTCTCTCAATATTTCATAACTGTTCATTATTGCATTATAGTGATCTGTGATGAATGATCTTTGATGTTACTACTGTAATTGTTTTGGGGTGTCATGAACCACACCACCAACCTCACAATAAAACAGTGAACTTAATTGATAAATTTGTGAATTCTGATTACTCCATTAAGAGCCATTCCACCATCTCTCTTCTTCTCCACAGGCCTTCCTACTCCCCAAGACACGATAATATTGAAATTAGTCCAATTAATAACCCTACAATGGCCTTGAAGTGTTCAAAGTTAAAGAGCAGCACATCTCTCACTTTAAATCAAAAGCTAGAAGAAATTAAGCTTAGTGAGGATGGCATGTAGAAAGCTGAGATAGGCCAAAAGCTAGGTCTGTTCCATCAAACAATTAACCAAGATGCTAATACAAAGTAAAAGTTCTTGAAGGAAATAGAATGTGCTACTCCAGTGAATACATGAATGATAAAGTGAAGTAGCCTTATTGCTGATATGGCGAAATTTTTAATGGTCTGGACAGAAGATCAACCTAATCTAGAGCCAAGCCCTACCTCTCTTTAATTCTGTGAACGCTTCAAAGGGTGAAGAAGCTGCAAAAGAACAGTTGGAAGCTAGCAGATGTTGGTTCGTGAAACTTAGGTAAAGAAGCCTTTTCTACAACTTAAAAGTACAAGGTGAAGTAGGAAGTGCTGATATAGAGGCAGCAGCAAGTTATCCAGGAGATCTAGTTAAGATATTTAATGAAGGTGGCTGCAAAAAATAAATTTTCAGTGTAAATGAAACAACCTTCTACTAGAAGATGCCATCCATGACTTCCATAGCTAGAGGAAAGAAGTCAATGCCTGGCCTCAAAGCTTCGAAGGACAGGCTGACTCTCTTGTTAGGGACTAATGAAGCTGGTGACTATAAGTTGAAGCCAAATAGTCATTTACCATTCCAAAATTCCTGGGGCCCTTCAAAATCATGTTAAATTTATTCTGCCTGTGCTCTATGAATAGAACAGCAAAGCCTGGATGACTATGCATCTGTTTACAACATGGTTTGCTATACTTTAAGTCCACTGTTGATACCGACTGCTCAGAAGATTCTTTTCAAATTATTACTGTACCTGATCAACCAAAATCTCTGATGCAGATGTACAATGAGGTTAAAGTTGTTTTCATGCCTTCTAATACAACATCCATTATGCAGCCCATGGATCAAGGGGTCATGTTGACTTTGAAGACTTATTACTTAAGAAATACATTTCATAATGGTATGGCTGCCATAGATAGTGATTCTTCTGATGGATCCAAGCAAAGTAAATAGAAAACATTCTGGAAAGGATTCACCATTGTAGATGCGATATAAACATTTGTGACTCATGGGAAGAGAGCTAAATATCAGCATTAACAGGAGTTTGGAAGGAGTTGATTCCTACTTTCATGGATGATTTTGATTTCAGGACTTGAGTGGAGGAAGTAACTGCAGATGTGTTGGAAATAGCAAGAGAGCTAGAATGAGAAGTGGAGCCTGAAGATGGGACTGGATTGCTACGGTCTCATGATAAAACTTGAACGGATGAAGAGTTGCTTCCTGTGGGTGAACAAAGAAAGTGGCTTCTTGAGATGGAATCTACTCCTGGTGAAGATGCTCTGAAGATTGTTGAAATGACAACAAAAGATTCAGAATATTACATAAACGTAGCTGATCAGGCAGTGGTAGGTTTTGAGAGGAACAACTCCAATTTTGAAAGAAGTTCTACTGTGGGTAAATGCTATCCAAAAGCATTGCACCTCCAGACAAATTATTAAAGAAAGTCAATTGATATAACAAACTTCACTGTTGTCTATTTTAAGGAGTTGTCACAACTACCCCAAATTCAGCAACCACCACGCACATCAGTCAGCAGCCTTCAACACTGAGACAAGATCAGCTCCACCAACAAAAAGGTTATAACTCACTGACCACTCAGATAATGAGCTCAGATAATTTTCTAGCAATAAAGTATTTTGTAATTAAGGTACATACATTGTTTTGTTCTGTTTTTAGATATAATGCTACAGCACACTTAATAGACTATAGTGTAGTATAAACATAAGCTCTAAGTACTAAACAAAAAAACTGGTTTACTGGTAAACCAAGAAATTCATTTGATTCACTTTATTGCAATATTCGCTTTATTGTGGTGGTCTGGAACTACACCCACATCTCTGTGGTAGGCCTGTACTCCCTGCTCCCATAACATGAGTAGCCTCCCCACTGTCAACATTCACCCCAGAGTGATATATGTGTTACAACTGATAGAGGCGCCTGGGTGGCTCAGTCGGTTAACCGTCTGTCTTTGACTTGGGTCATGATCCTAGAGTCCCAGAATCGAGCCCCACCTTGAGCTTCCTGCTCAGTGGGAAGTCTTCTCCCTCTCCCTCTCCTCCCTCCTGTTCATGCCCTCTCTCTCTCTCTAATAAATAAATAAAATCTTTAAAAAAAAAAACAATAAGCTTACATTGACACACCATTATCACCCCAAATCCATAGTTGGCATTTTAGTTCACTCTTGGTGCTATACATTTGAAGAGTTTGAACAAATGTACAATGATATGTATCCATCCGTATGATACAACAAGTATTTCACTGCCCTAAAAATCTGCTATGCTCAGCCTACCCATCCCTTCTTACCCTCTATATTTGTGTTATTTCAATCCACTGTTTGTGGTAATTTGTCAGTAATAGAAAATGAATATAAGATGGTGATGATGATGGGGATGAGAAAGGGTATTAATATATGTAATATATTCTATTTGAAATCATTGTAAACTATGATTTTCCTTAATGACTTGATTCTCTTTTCATGTCATGACTCTCTTTTTGTCTGATGCTTTATAAAAAATTTGCAAAAACATATTTTACAGTATTATTCCATCTATGTTGTATTTACCAGAATATCCTCAATTATGTCTCATATGCAGAAGATACCTTGCAACAGTTTTTAATTGGTCATGGGGTTTTTGTTATTGTTCATGGAAATGGAGAAATAAATGGCTATCCATCTTCATAGCTATTAAGGTAATTAAAATTTATAACTTAAAGTTTCCTAAATTGCAACCCAAAAATATATACCTATTTACATTTTTTGCGAGGAGTGTATCACTGACAGCTGTTTCATATTTAAGTCAATTAATCTATGCATCAACTAATGTAATTAATTCTTTTTTAAACTTGGCCAATTTGGTAAATTAAGAAAAGCAACATTAAATGCATTGATGTTTATAGCCTTGCTTATTGATTATTTGAAGACATTGTTTTCTAACTCTTTTGTAAATAGGTAATTCAACCACAGTGAAAAGACTGCAAACACTGTATTCAAGGCAGTTTGTTTGAAACACACAAAAAATGTCATATAAAGATATGAACTGTGTAGATGGCAAACAGGAACATGTCATGACTTACTACCTAAGTTACTGCATTCATAAGAAAATATGAAAGTAGAGAGAAAGTGAAGCAGAATGAAAAATGTTTCAAATAAGTGGCATGTGAAAATGATACAGTTTTGGAGAAATGGTCTATATCATTTTAACTAGAGAAGACTGTGGGGGTGACAATATTCAGAAGTTTATATGAAATATTTAAGGTCAATATATTGAAAGTCCTGGGGAAATCATTCAACTTAACTATTGTCATTATGAATGTAACTCAAACAATTTATTACTATTAAGATGTTTATCAGTAATTATATCAATAATTATTTCAATAATTTATAAATGTATATATTTTAAAATTGCAGAAATAAACTGAGAGTCTAAATTTGCAATAAAATGAATTGAAAATAAAAATTACTGAATTTATAGATGAAACTCATAATTAACTTCTTTTTTTTTTTTTAAAGATTTTATTTATTTATTTGACAGAGAAAGACACAGCGAGAGAGGGAATACAAGCAGGGGGAGCGGGAGAGGGAGAAGCAGGCTCCCCACTGAGCAGAGAGCCCGACGTGGGGCTCGATCCCAGGACCCTGAGATCATGACCTGAGCTGAAGGCAGATGCTTAACCATCTGAGCCACCCAGGCGCCCTTTTTATTTTTATTTTTAAAGATTTTATTTATTTGACAGAGAAAGACACAGCGAGAGAGGGAACACAAATGGGGAGTGGGAGAGGGAGAAGCAGACTCCCCGCCGAGCAGGGAGCCCGATGCGGGACTCGATCCCGGGACTCCAGGATCATGACCTGAGCCGAAGGCAGTCGCTCAACCAACTGAGCCACCCAGGCGCCCAATTAACTTCTTTTTAAGGTTTATTGATTTATTTGAGAGAGATGAAGAGACAGAAAGCAGGGGGAGGAGCAGAGGGAGAGGGAGAGAAGCAGACTCCATCCTGAGTGTGGAGCCAGATGGTGGGGGGTAGGTGCTCCATCCCAGGACCCTGAGATCACGACCTGAGCTGAAATCAAGAGTTGACTGCTTATCCAAATGAGCCACCAGGTGCCCCAAAACTCATAATTAACTCATAATTAAGTAAAAACAATTTATATCCATATGCATATCTACATGAAGGGCAAATATCCTTATATTTCAAATTGGGTCCTCTAAAATGGCAATATTGGTTTATAAAAAATCAATAACCAAATCCAAGAAAGAAAAACAGTTGATTTTAATAGTTTAAAAATATATATGGCATAATGTATAATTGAAATATTGATAAGCTATAGTGTCTCTCATATTTTTATAGTAACCTTTTTAGCAGCTCATGGTGTCTGTTGTATTGACCACATATTTTTCTCTATATGCTTCATACATAATTTGCTTAATACAAAGATGGAAACATTTACTTTATTTAACATTCTTCTCACGAACACACTCTTTGAAAACCACAATTATATAAACCCCATTTTCACATGGTTACACAGAGCCATAGGAATATATATATAAACAAAAAATAAAGCAATTGAGATATAGTCATTAATATAGTAAAGAAACTCTAATTCTCCTAACCTACAGATTTGTTTTACATTGTGGCTGACAAATGACATATGAAGAGTATAGTTAATATTGTCATCCATGGAGAGATTATTTAATTATGCTGTAGTCTACATTTTCACATGAATGAATTAAGAAAAATATTATGGTCAAATGCACAGCATTTCCCATAAGCTGCATAGATAAGTAAATAAATCAAACAATTATTTCTTAATCACACTAGCAACCATGAATAGCTCAAGAAAAGCTAAGCAGTAGTAATCACTTCCTTTGGCTAGATATTTAATTTATCCTGGTGGCAGTATGAAATGGAAGTCTCTGCAACGACTTTCTGTAAAATAGCATATAAAGTATGGCCGGGAATAGCCTATGATTAGTAGAATAATGCAATAAGGAAAATTTAAAAGGTACAATTGAAATATTTAAGAAGAGCTATTGGTGATTAAATGTGTATAATATAGTAGTTCTTCCTGATGCTTTAAATGAAAATATTGCAATATAGATAGCCAATATGTATGCACAATTTAAAAATAAAATTGGATTAAAATTAACTCTATCCTTCAGGTATTTAACTTCCTTCAAAATCATGCTAGTAAGAATAATATTGAACAGAATCTAGTTGGGCAGGTTAACAGATATCTAGCACACTCTCCCTGTCACATAGTATTCTTAAAATGAAAAATTAAATATTAAAGTCTGGAAAAATCAGAAGCGTATATAAATTTTTTATAACATTTAGCAACATTTCATGTATGAGGAATTTTTACTGTTAACAGTAAGGGTGGAATCATATTTAAATACTATCCACAAGCTCACTATCCAATCGCAAAAGTAAAAAATGACCTTGGGGGAATTTGAGTTAAATCTTTACCATGGATTTTTGAGGATCTCATGCAAGACAGACTATAAGGATCCGGGAGAACTAAAGCATCTCACTTATCTAATAAACATTTAGGTTTACTAATAAGACTGTGAGGTAGAAGTCAGTATCTGGTTGCAGTATTCAAACTAAGCAGGAAAAATTAAAAAGCATACATTACGTTTGAGGAAAGAAAGTGGAAATAAATATCTATGATCTAAACAAAATCTTTTTTTTTGAAGATTTTATTTATTTATTTGACAGAGAGAGACAAAGCGAGAGAAGGAACACAAGCAGGGAGTGTGGGAGAGGGAGAAGCAGGCTTCCAGCGGAGCAGGGAGCCTGATGCGCAGTTGGATCCCAGGACCCTGGGATCATGACCTGAGCCGAAGGCAGATGCTTAATGACTGAGCCATCCAGGTGCCCCTAAACAAAATCTTATTTTGTGAAAATATACTATGAAAGTTCCCTCCTCCATCCCCAAAATACTGAATTCCTAAACATAAAATAAATGCATTGTGCATATGACTTTTTCCTTAAATGAAACATACACAGAAATTTTGATACTTTCAAGTAGTAATAGCTATAGGAGTTCTGTCTGACAGATCCCACCTCTAATGTAAATGAATATAGGCTAATTGTGAATGCACAGACTGCCTCAAAAGCAGTTACACAAAATTTAACAAGTGTAAAAAATTAAAAAAAAGTCATTAAAAGTGAAAACCACAGACAATGCATTGTTTAATTGAATGGTAATAAAAACTAGTTTCAAAAAATTCTGACCCATGCTTTTGATATGATTTAGTTTTTATGTATATATACATATTTTTATATATGTATAATATATACATTTGAAATGAGAGCAAACATTTGTGCAAAATAATCAAATGAGTACACAGGTATGAAAAATGAAAACACACAACTTATACTTTCAAATTATGACAGAGGTAGTGAACAATAAACTCTCACTGCAGAACACTGAACTATTAATGATGGGGTGTCTGGGGTATGCGGTCACTCCTGGAAAGAGAAAGTATCAGACAGCCATTTAAAGCCTTGAGAATCCAACTGCTGTCCTGGATCAGCAGTATCTGTTTCCTCTAAGAACGACTTAGAAATGCAAAATCTTAAACCCTATGCAACAGAATCCAAAGCTCCTTAAAAAAAAAAAAAAAATCACTAGTGAGTCATATGAAAATTAAAATAACCAAGCACCATATATTGTACACCTGAAACTAATGTAACATTGTGTCAACTGTACTCAAACATTTTTTGAAATAAAAATAAAATAACCAAGCACCCTCCTAAGACCAAAGATTTTATAGTCACAAGTTTACCATCCAAAGTCTTCTGCAGCTTGTGAAGCCAGTGAATAGTATCTGTGAGATAATACAGATGGAAATGATGAATTTACTGGAAAAGTTTCTATTGAATCTGTATAAAAAATGTTATACCTAGAAGCTCTTTTACTAATTTATTCCACAAACTCGTTAATTAACACAATTCTTTCCCATGCATTCCTTAAATTTTTGCAACATAGAACTAAACGGACCATCTTCTTCTATGTCTTTAATAACTGCTACTTTACATTGTTTTTATAATTATGAAGTAATTATTATTCTAAAAAGGCCTTCCAAGTTATTAAACATCCATTTTCTTTTATGCTTTCGTTTTTGGTTTTGACAGAATACAACATTCTGAAGGGTCTTTTTTATCTATATGTTTTTATGTGATCAAGTTTTGTCATTTTTCCACTCCATTTGGAATTTTTCATAGAAATCTGTTTTTTTATTATGATTTTGTATTCTCTCTTTTTTAAAATTATTGTACTTTATTTTTATTTTTTATTAAGTTTTTTATTTTAATTCCTGTATAGTTAACATATAGTGTTATATTAGTTGCAGGTGCACAATATAGTAATTCAACAGTTCTATACATTATTACTCAGTGCTCATCATGGTAAGTATACTCTTGGTCCCCTTCACCTACTTCACCCATCCCCCACCCACTTCCCCTCTGATATGCTTTATTTTAAAGATTTTATTTATTTATTTGATAGAGAGAGACAGTGAGAGCAGGAACACAAGCAGGGGGAGTGGGTGAGGGAGAAGCAGGCTTCCTGCCAAGCAGGGAGCCCGATGCGGGGCTCCATCCCAGGACTCTGGGATCATGACCTGAGCCAAAGGCAAACAATTAACAACTGAGCCACCTGGGCGCCCCTGATATGCTTTATTTTAAATGAGTACCCTCAGGGGTGCCTGGGTGTCTCAGTGGGTTAAGCTTCTCAGGGTTCTGGGATTAAGCCCTGCATAAAGTTCCTGGCTCAGTGGGGAGTCTCCTTGTCCTTCTGCCCCTCCCCCCACTCATGCTTTCTCTAATAAATTAATACAATCTTTTTTAAAAAATTAAAAAATAAATGAGTACCCTCAGTTAAATTTTTTTTCAACAAAACATTTTTTTTAGTTGAAGCATACTTCAGAATACATGGTTCCAAAAGATATATATAAAACCTTCCATCCAAGAAAAATAGAATACACATTTTCTTCAAGTACTCATAGAAGAATCCCCTGGTTAAATCACATAAAAAGAGACATAACAAATATTACAAATTTAATAAGACTGAAATAATATCAAGTATACTCTCCAACCACAATGGTACAAAACTAAAGATCAACAATAAAACAAAGCTGAGAAATCTACAATGTAAATATAAAATATTTAATATGTAAATATTAAACAGCACACTACTGCACAAACCATGGACCAAAATAAGAAATCACATGGCAAATCAAAATATGTCTCAAAACAAAAGAAAAAGAAAACACAATATTCCAAAACCTATGGGAAGTTTGTTTTCAATGCCTCCTAGTTATTTGTTTTGTTCTTGTTTTTACCTGAGGTATTGGTGATTTGAAAACAAGCTCCTGGTCTCAGTGACTTTTTCATCTTGATTATACTTAAACTTGAAACTGTCTCCTTCTTAGTAAAATAGAGTATCTTCTAAATAATCAATGTACTAAATAATTAAGTAGAGGATACTTTAAAACCTTATCACAATTTTAGAGGGAGACTAAAGTGAGATGCAGGACCAAATCAGTTTGTGAATTGAATTTGTGAATAATAAGAATTTGTGAGTAATTGGTGAATTTGTCAATAATAAGAATTATATAAGTAAATACATTCTTTAAATTAAAAAAGAGTTTTGGAAAATACTTTTTAAAACAGGTGAAACAGGTAACTATCAAATGCAACTGGATTTTCTAAATTCAGAATGCAACAGAGTTTTCTGAACAATTGTTCAGAATGTCGTTGACATTAGGTTGCAAAAAGAACCTGGACAGTGGATGGATTGACAGAAGTCTGTATTTATTTATTACATGGATATGGAGAATTGAAAATCCAAACATTTTCAACCAAACAAAAATAATTCTGTGGAATCATATAAAGTAGAATTTTAAGAATATAAACTACAATATTATTTAAAAACTTATTCTGCATCAAAAAGCAACTTAAAATCATGTGATATCATGTTACATAAACCTCAAGAGTGTTATACTAACTAAAATAAGTCACATACAGAAAGACAAATAACCATATGATCTCTTTTATATGTGAAATATCGAATTTTTAAAAAAATTCATAGATAGAGATAGCAGATTGGTGGTTGTCAGGAGCACTTGGTAGGGGTTACAGGAAATAGGTGAATGGTTTTGTTTTGTTTTGTTAGTTTACATAAATTGAATTAAAAAAAAAGAAGTATAGGTAGTATATTGGCAAGAAATGGTAAAATGGAAAAGTTCAGGCAATGAGGCTAAGACCATGAAATGCTATAGACATTTTGGAGAGCAGTTTGTCATTATTTAGTGAACCTTAACTTCATAGTACGACTCCTAGGAATATACTCCATGAAATTCTAGCATGGTCATGAGAAAGGACAGATGTGAGAATTTTCATTACAGTATTATGTGTGATCTTGAAGCCTTGCAAGAACATAAAAGTTCATCAATTCTTTTTTTTTTTTTTAAGATTTTATTTATTTATTTGAGAAGGAGAGAGAGCACATGAGAAGGGGGAGGGTCAGAGGGAGAGGCAGACTCCCTGCTGAGCAGGGAGCCCGATGCGGGACTCGATCCTGGGACTCCAGGATCGTGACCTGAGCCGAAGGCAGTCGCTTAACCAACTGAGCCACCCAGGCGCCCAAAAGTTCATCAATTCTTGAAAGGACAGATAAAATGTGGCATGTGCACACCATATAATATTAGAGTTTTTAAAATAAATGAGTTTCTCACATAACAATTTTGCATGGTCTAAAGAAAGGTTGAGTAAAATAAATGAGAAGCTGAACAAATAGTTCAGGATAAGTCAATGTATATCAATTCTGCCCATAAAGACAAAATATAACTATATGTATTGCTTATAGATTTATCATTACATAAATATAGCAGATTGAGTATAAAAAATAATTACATGAAAGTGGTTTCTATTGGGAAGAAAGAATAGGTTGAAATAAAGGCATATTGAGAGTTATTGATTACAATGTTAAGAATTCATTTTTATTTGAGGTAATTGTTTTCTAAAATGGCATTATAATCTGACCTCACTGGAAACTGAATTTTATTTTGTTCTTTTGGGAAAGATTTTGGGGGGCGATGTGCAGGACACTACTTCTAAGTGACAAAACCAATTTTTTTTATAATGTCTGAATATGGCATATTGCTGGTGCCTTGGGTGAAGTGAATGTGAATGTCAAATCTTAAAGGAACATGAAGAAAATGAGTATTTGAACCCCTGCAGATGAATGCAAAGAAAGTTAAATATATTTGGAAATTTTACTAACTATGAAAAGTGATTGCTATTGTAAAGCCTGCTGTTTTCTCTTAAAACATGGCAATAATGTGTAAATTAAATTGCAACAGGAAGTGTATATTATAGAATAATATCCTAGTTGCTTTTCATGCAGAGGTAGAAAAATGGAAAATATATGATAATTACACAGCAAAGGGAATAAAAAATATTTAATCAGCTTAAAGCATTTAAAATTAGCCACTTGCAGAATAAATAATTTTTACAAAAAAAAAAAGCCAAATTAAAAGCAGTTGCTTTCAAGATAATAGGGATTCAAGAAAGATATACTGACCTACAGTATAAATTTTAATAAAATTAAAGGAAATATTATTATTCATTAATAAATATATGTTTCTTGCAGGTTAGAAAGAAAGGAGATTATAATAGCCAGTTTGGTGCTTTAAGATTAATGACCTAAGTGAACATATGGTGAAGTAGCCTCTCTTCATAAAATGTATGTTGCAAGAATATATTCTTTGTGTGAAACATGCTAAATTGAAGATGATTTCTTCTGAGATACATTAAAATTTGATAACAAATTGTTTTAAAACTATCCCAAAAATGATATTCCTTGATATAAAATAATTTGAATCATATAAGCTATTAATATTTGATACCACTGTGCTACAGTTTGGTGTTGTGGTCTTAATTTTTAGGCAGCAGACTGAGGATTAAAGTGATTCAGTAAAATGGTCATTATCCTTGAGGCAGTCTAATGAATAGATATAAAATTACAGAAAAGATCAATATATGATAAAGGCAAATTTCCTTAGGAACAATCTAGAATGTATGTTATGTCCTTTGCTCTTGTCAGGTCAGAAATAAGTCACGCTGACAATTGCCTGCTTAAGCACCGCGGACTCCTTCACATCAGCAGAAAGCTAGAATACCTCGTGTTACCCTACCTGTTGCTATAGATGCTCACTCAGTTTTATCTTCCACTATGTTCAAGATGCTGTTTTTGAACACTGCCTCCAGAGAACGAAGGGACTGTTCTCTGCCCCACAGTTAGGGCATTACTGTCACACTGTACTTGAGGAATTCCAGTTTAGCTTTGCATGTTCTCCCTTTGACCCAGTTCTAGTTGGGAACCAGCCCAAGCATTTCATAGCTGCTTTGGGATACTGTTGATAAGGCAGGCTTTAAAATAAAGTGTTCAAGGTTTGATGATGTACAGGTTGTGAGACTAGGGTCAAGCAGCTTATGGGGGAAAAAAGGAAAAATAAAAGAGGTTGAGGAGAACAAAACTGCTTCATTTTTTTTTTTTTAAGATTTTATTTATTTGAGAGAGAGAGAGTGAGAGAGAGTATGAGAGGGGAGAGGGTCAGAGGGAGAAGCGGACTCCCCACTGAGCCGCAAGCCCTATGTGGGACTCGATCCTGGGACTCCAGGACCATGACCTGAGTGGAAGGCAGTCACTTAACCAATTGAGCCACCCAGGCACCCCAAAACTGCTTCATAATACTGCTAAAATGTCATTTGTATTATTTGCCTTTATATCTAAATGGACATTTGTTTTGATGATGTAAAACTGAAGGGGGGGGGGAAATCGGAGGGGGAGACAAACCATGAGAGACTATGGACTCTGAGAAACAAACTGAGGGTTCTAGAGGGGAGGTAGATGGGGGGATGGGTTAGCCTGGTGATGGGTATTAAAGAGGGCACATACTGAATGGAGCACTGGGTGTTATATGCAAACAATGAATCATGGAATACTACATCAAAAACTAATGATGTAATGTATGGTGATTAACATAACATAATAAAAAGGAAAAAAAAAAAAAAAAAAGCAATGGGAGGCAATACTGCTTTAGCCCAAAGTAAGGCAATCACAGCCCAGGAGTCATGATTTTTGATGCTGGATACCAACAGTAAAAAAGAAAATTACAAAGCCAATTTCAGTAACTAATGTCTTTGATGAATTTTCTTAAATCTCAATGCTTTTTAATCATCCATGTAATGAGAAATAGATGTGAAACCTACATAATACCAATCTATGATAGTTGTAACAAGGAAAAGCACTTTTGAAAAAAATGACAAACTATGATTATTCAGATGTGCGTATATGGCAGACATTTTCTTGAAAATGGCTGAAGTGTGCCTGTTATTCCAAGGTAAACAACAAATTTGATGTCCATGATAAAATGTGAGCTTTCAAGTACAAATTAGTATTTTGAAAACTCATATCTGCTCTTTTAAGCTTGACATGTTCCCAACATTTAAAAAATGTTCTGGTGACATTAGTCATGAGTAATGAATGTGACCTTGATGGTGTTTAATGAAATATGTCAACATTTGGAAGATCTGTAGAATCATTAAAAAAGATACTTTTTCAATTATGAATGACTAATATTACAAAATCATACATAGACAAAATTCCAGAGTCATATCAATAGATTTTAAGGAAATAGTACAAAATGTTCTCTGATTTGGTTTTAGATTCTACATTGTAACTAACCCTTAAACTGTAACTAATCAAATTTTGGTATATAGTATTAAAATGGAATATTCACTATTAGCTTAAAAAGCTGTTTAAATACTCCTTCCATTTTCAATATCATGTGTTAGTATATTTTCTCATATATTTCAAACAAATACCACACTGCAATATTTTGAATATAGAAGATTATGAAAATCCAGCTGGATTTTATTATGTCAGACATTTTATAGTTTTACAAAAATGTTTGATAATGCTGTACTTTAAATTTTCATCATAGAAAATATTTTCCTAAAAATATAGAATTCATATTAACACTGAGGTTATTTTTTAAAAAAATGTTTTTCAATTTCTATTTTAATTTTTAATATGGCATATATTGATATGCCTCACATAAACAAGGGCACTTTGGAGTCTTCAACTGTTAAGAGAATAAAGGATCCTGAATCCAAAAGGTTGAGTACTTCTGATAAAATACTACCAGGGTGGCTATAATCGCTTCACAGAACTGCCTCTTGCTGAAGGGTTCTAGCCTGCTTCAGTAACTAGATATATTTTCACATTTTAGGAGTAAGGTATATTGTTTCACGGGCCTTGCCTTTCTGTGCACATCTTTACATCCTTTACAGTTAGGCCAGTTGGTACGACAACAGAACATTGTTTAGAAACAGTAAAAAAATCAGTTTGGGGAGAAGTAACATTTTATGGTATTAAATCTTTCCAACCTCGAGCCTGTTGCCATGCTATCCTTCATACATTTATTTTTGTAATATTTTTCAATAGGTTTGTTTTAATAATATGTATTTTTCATCTTATTTATCTTCAAGACTGTGAAGTTATTTTTGATTAGAGAAGATGTAATAGTATTTCTATTATGATATTTAGGTGCATATTATCAGAATGGAAGGAAAAGTTGCTTTGGAATATTTATCTTTTATCTAATGAATCACTAAAATCCATTATTAGTTCTATTATTTTTAAAACAGGAATTGCTGAGGCGCCTGGGTATCTCAGTTGGTTAATCCCCAACTCTTGATTTTGGCTCAGGTCATGATCTCAGAGTTGTGAGATCGAGCCCCACATCAGGCTCCATGCTCAGTGCAGAGTCTGCTCGAGATTCTCTCTCTCCCTCTGTCCCCCCCCCCCAGTAGCAGTCGCTCGCTCTCTCTAAAATAAATAAATTGAATATTTTTTAAAAAGTTGGAACTGCTTATTCTTCAATGTTAGAGGTGTTTTGTTAAATTTTCTTATAGCCAATTCAATTTTATTGCATTTACCCCATTGACTGTATTACCTTGATAACACTCATTAATATTTGCAATAGCGGTTGTCCTTTATTTTATTTCTTTTTAAGATTTTATTTATTTATTTGACAGAGAGAGAGAGACACAGAGAGATAGAGAGAGCACAAGCAGGGGGAGAGGGAGAGGGAGAAGCAGGCTTCCTGCGGAGAAGGGAGCCCAATGCGGGGCTCCATCCCAGGACCCTGGGACCATGACCTGAGCATAAGGCAGACGCTTAACAACTGAGCCACCCAGGCGCCCTGCGGATGTCCTTTAAATCTTAACTTTCATGGACATGTTTTAATATTTTATATTTTGGTTATTAATTACTCATTTTTATTAAAAGATCTTCTGGGAATTCAGTAGTTCACTTTATTCCTATCTTAAGAGTTGTATGGGAAATATCAACAGTTTTATAAAACTATGGGTTGAAAGCCTTTAAATAAAACTGGACTGTTCAGTTCTTTAAAGCTAAAGTAAAAGGAGATATTTAATAATTTTTAAATCCCTACTGTATTAATTCAACTCTAGCTGTGTTAGTTCTGGCCATTTTTATTTTGATACATCCACCCCTTTTTGAACCAAAAGCAATTTGAAGTTAATATTATTTCTATCCTCTCATTTTGTTCACTATAATTTCAATGCTGGTTGTTTGGTACCTATAGATCTCTTGCTTATTCTTTAAATTATATATTTTATCACTATGAAATTTCTCTTTAGATTGTTTATTTTTTTTCTAAAATTCTACCTTATGTGATTAGAAATTATTCCTGTTTTTTTCTTTCAGTTAACTTCATAATTTTTGCCCATAATTTTATATGAATACTTTCTTTACAATTTGATTTAAGTCTGTATTTTACATGAATGGATTTGAGCTTTGCTTTTTAATGCACTTGAAAAACTATTTTAATTTAGATTTTAATTAGAGAGCATTTAGAATAATGATGGATATATTTTGATGCCTCAATACATTTTAAAACTTGTAGAGGGTAATTGAGCAAGCAAAACAGAACAAAAGGCACTTCAGATATAAATTTTAGTTTCTGAATTATTTTACTGAGAAGAATAAAAGTTTGGGGAGTAATAAGACCTAAGGTGTAATTTTAAATGGGTAGCTAATAGGGAGAAAATGTCATTGGACATGAAAATTCAAGAAACTTAAGATTCAAGTAATTGTTTAGAATCAGACACATTAACGCCTCCCAGGAATGATGAAACAGTTGGTATAGAAACAAATACTGAGATAAGCACCACTTAAATAAAGGGAAAGTACAGGTGGGGGATCCTGAGCATGTGAATGCAGTAAACCTGACAGTTTAAGCATAAACACTGTTATTGTTCTGTGGATACACTTTACTTTGTATCATGTTGTGTTTACAAACTTTAACTGTGTTTTTCACTTCAAAGAATTAGATGGGTTTAATTTACTGTTCCTGAAAATAACTCCACATTTAATGAAAAGGTTATTTTATTTATAGTAATAATTCTCCATGGTTTATCATAGTTTGGTCTGAAAAGGCACCTAGCCTAGGCATGAAACATTGGCCACTTCTGCTTAGGACGTTATCATGGTGGAAGGATAGAAACACAGAAGGGAGAAGTCTGGGGCGCCTGGGTGGCTCAGTTGGTTAAGCAACTGCCTTCGGCTCAGGTCATGATCCTGGAGTCCCGGGATCGAGTCCCACGTCGGGCTACCTGCTCAGCAGGGAGTCTGCTTCTCCCTCTGAGCCTCCCCCCTCTCATGTGCTCGCTCTCTCTCATTCTCTCTCAAATAAATAAATTAAATCTTTAAAAAAAAAAAAAAAAAAGAAGAAGTTCCAGGCCAGGGGCGTTTGGGTGGCTCAGTTGGTTAAGCAACACTGCCTTCGGCTCAGGTCATGATCCTGGAGTCCCTGAATCGAGTCCCGCATCGGGCTCCCTGCTCAGCAAGGAGCTTGCTTCTCCCTCTGACCCTCCCCCCTCTCATGTGCTCTCTCTCATTCTCTCTGTCTCAAATAAATAAATAAAATCTTAAAAAAAAAAAAAAAAGAAGGGAGAAGTCTGGGAATTTTACTGCTAACCATGTGCCATTTCTTGAACTATCACTTCCCCCTATTGTCCAAATCAGATAAAGAACTCCTGTTGTAGAAAAAGGGAGAGAAAACTGAGGCAAAAAAGAAGCAAGAAGATGGCCATAAGTGAGAATCTTTGAGCAGGAGACTTTCCTCTTGACTACAAAGTCTGCTCCGAGGAAAATGATGTGAGAGTACCAGGCAGATTTGGGGAAATGAGTAGAAAAAAGGTCAACATCATGGTTCCCCTGAGGAGCCATAGTGTGGCACATGGTCTGTAGCCACGGGATGACCAAGTGAAAAATAGAGTCCATTTTGGGGAATAAAAGAAGTGGAGTGATCCTTAAATTCTTCCATAAGGTTAAGGAAAAAGTCAAGGGTGAGTGAAGCTTCCCAGGCCCTGTAAATTGCCTGAGAGCTAGCTGAGTTTACTGCCTGAAGAGGTCTTTTATGTTTAGATGATGGGAAGCTTCTGTTGAAATTGTTTTAACCATTTATTCAGCTATCCACTCCAGTAGTAGGTTCTTTAATGGTTACCGACATGGACCTATAATGGTACCTAAGAAAAAGTGGAACACGTTAATATCTCATTAATAGTCACTTCAGGACAGATCAAGTCACAGGGGTAGGCACGCCCTCTCCCATGGTGTCACATGACTTGGTAAAATCTTCAATGTTCAGAATCAGTCTTACAAAGAGGGTAGGGAAAAATGTTTAACTTGGCTGAGTTTTCTTGAGATTTGATAACTACATTTTCTTCTTCTTGGTATAATTAATGTTCATTAATTTGAAGTGCATATCTGAGGTTTTATTTCTGCAGTATTATACTCACTAACCTGGCATTTGCCTTTTGTCTATTAAAAACCTGTGCTTTTTCATGTGTCTGTTGGCCATTTGGATGTCTTCTTTGGAAAAATGTCTGTTCATGTCTTCTGCCCATTTCTTGATTGGATTCTTTGTTCTTTGGGTGTTGAGTTTGATGAGTTCTTTATAGATTTTGGATACTAGCCCTTTATCTGATATGTCATTTGCAAATATCTTCTCCCATTCTGTCGGTTGTCTTTTGGTTTTGTTGACTGTTTCCTTTGCCTTGCAAAAGCTTTTTATCTTGATGAAGTCCCAATAGTTCATTTTTGCCCTTGCTTCCCTTGCCTTTGGCGATGTTTCTAGGAAGAAGTTGCTTCGGCTGAGGTCAAAGAGGTTGCTGCCTGTGTTCTCCTTTAGGATTTTGATGGACTCCTGTCTCACATTGAGGTCTTTCAACCATTTGGAGTCTATTTTTGTGTGTGGTGTAAGGAAATGGTCCAGTTTCATTCTTCTGCATGTGGCTGTCCAATTTTCCCAACACCATTTGTTGAAGAGACTGTCTTTGTACCATTGGACATTCTTTCCTGCTTTGTCAAAGATGAGTTGACCATAGAGTTGAGGGTCCATTTCTGGGCTCTCTATTCTGTTCCATTGATCTATGTGTCTGTTTTTGTGCCAGTACCATGCTGTCTTGATGATGACAGCTTTGTAATAGAGCTGGAAGTCCGGAATTGTGATGCCGCCAGCTTTGCTTTTCTTTTTCAACATTGGCTATGCGGGGTCTTTTCTGGTTCCATACAAATTTAGGATTATTTGTTCCGTTTCTTTTAGTTCCTATTTCATTGATTTCTGCTCTGATCTTTATTATTTCTCTTCTCCTGCTGGGTTTAGGCTTTATTTGCTGTTCTTTCTCCAGCTCCTTTAGGTGTAGGGTTAGGTTGTGTACTTGAGACCTTTATTGTTTCTTGAGAAAGGCTTGTATTGCTATATACTTTCCTCTTAGGACTGCCTTTGCTGCACCCCAAAGATTTAATTCTTCTTTAATTTCCTGGTTGACCCAATCATTCTTCAGTAGGATGCTCTTTAGCCTCCATGTATTTGAGTTCTTTCCAACTTTCCTCTTGTGATTGAGTTCTAGTTTCAAAGCATTGTGGTCTGAAAATAGGCAGGGAATGACCCCGATCTTTTGGTACCAGTTGAGACCTGATTTATGACCTAGGATGTGATCTATTCTGGAGAATGTTCCATGGGGACTAGAGAAGAATGTGTATTCTGTTGCTCTGGGATGGAATGTTCTGAATATGTCTGTGAAGTCCATTTGGTCCAGTGTGTCATTTAAAGTCTTTATTTCCTTGTTGATCTTTTGCTTAGACGATCTGTCCATTTCAGTGAGGGGGGTGTTAAATTCCCCCACTATTATTGTATTGTTGTCGATGTGTTTCTTTGCTTTTGTTATTAATTGCCTTATATAATTGGCTGCTCCCATGTCAGGGGCATAGATATTTACAACTGTTAAATCTTCTTGTTGGATAGGCCCTTTAAGTAGGATATAATGTCCTTCCTCATCTCTTATTACAGTCTTTGGTTTAAAATCTAATTTGTCTGATAGAAGGATTGCCACCCCAGCTTTCTTTTGGTGTCCATTAGCATGGTAAATGGTTTTCCACCCCCTCACTTTCAATCTGGGGGTGTCTTTGTATCTAAAATGAGTCTCTTGCAGACAGCATATCGATGGGTCTTGTTTTTTAATCCAGTCTGATAGCCTGTGTCTTTTGATTGGGGCATTTAGCCCATTTACATTCAGGGTAACTATTGAAAGATATGAATTTAGTGCCATTGTATTGTCTGTAATGTGACTGTTACCGTATATTGTCTCTGTTCCTTTCTGGTCTATTTTGCTTTTAGGGTCTCTCTTTGCTTAGAGGACCCCTCTTCAAGATTTCTTGTAGGGCTGGTTTTGTGTTTGCAAATTCCTTTAGTTTTTGTTTGTCCTGGAAGCTTTTTATCTCTCCTTCAATTTTCAATGACAGCCTAGCTGGATATAGTATTCTTGGCTGCATATTTTTCTCAGTTAGTGCTCTGAATATATCCTGCCAGTCCTTTCTGGCCTGCCAGGTCTCTGTGGATAGGTCTGTTGCCAATCTAATGTTTCTACCCTTGTAGGTTACATATCTCTTCTCCTGAGCTGCTTTCAGGATTTTCTCTTTGTCTATGAGACTTGGAAGTTTTACTATTAGATGTCGGGGTGTTGACCTATTTTTATTGATTTTGAGAGGGGTTCTCTGTGCTTCCTGGATTTTGATGCCTGTTTCCTTCCCCAAATTAGGGAAGTTCTCTGCTATAATTTGCTCCATTATACCTTCTGCCCCTCTCTCTCTTTCTTCTTCTTCTGGGATCCCAATTATTCTAATATTGTTTCGTCTTATGGTATCGCTTATCTCTTGAATTCTGCCCTCGTGATTCAGTAGTTGTTTATCTCTCTTTTTCTCAGCTTCTTTATTTTCCATCATTTGGTCTTCTATATTACTGATTCTCTCTTCTTCCTCATTTATCCTAGCAGTTAGTGCCCCCATTTTTGATTGCACTTCATTAATAGCCTTTTTGATTTCTACTTGGTTAGATTTTAGTTCTTCTACTTCTCCAGAAAGGGTTTCTCTAATAACTTCCATATTTTTTTCAGGCCCAGCTAGTATCTTTAAAGTGATGATTCTGAACTCTAGATCTGACATCGTACTAATGTCCGTATTGAGTAGGTCCCTGGCAGTCGGTACTACCTCTTGTTCTTTTTGTTGAGGTGATTTTTTCCGTCTTGTCATTTTGTGCAGAGGAGAATAGATTAATGAGAGAACAAAATGCTAGCAGAGTAACAACGTCCCCAGAAAATATACTCTAAACAAATCAGAAAAGACCTGAAGCAGTGGGAAAAGAAAGGGAAAGAGAGAAAAAAGAAAAAGAAGAAAAAGAAAAAGATAAAAATAAAAACAAACAAAAACAAACAAAACAGAACAACAACAACAAAAAAACAGAATGTGATCAAATATGATCAGGCTGGTATATAGATCAGTGCCACACACTAGATTTGGGGTGTATCTTGGTCTTTTAGAAGAAAGTGCCTCCTAAAATTTTAAAGAAAGAAAAACTTATATATGTACAAAAATAAGGGTTGATATGATGAAGGGATGGAATATGACTAAAGATGGAAATTATAAAAAATTTTATAAAAGGAATTGATAAAAAGTTGTTTGAAAAAATAAAGAAGAGGATTTAAAAAAAGAAAAAAAAAGGGAGAGAATGTGATCAGGCAGGGGAGTAGAAAACACCATATACTAGAGATTTAGGGTATATTTTAATCTGTTAGAAGAAACTATCTCAAAATTTTAAAGAGAGAACAACTTATATATGCCAAAAATATGGGTAACTACTATGAAGGGATAGAATATGACTCTAAAAATGAAAAATAAAAATGTTTTTTTAAAAAAGGGATTGATAAGATGTTGGTTGAAAAAGGGAAAAAGAAAAACTCAAAAAAAAAAAAAAAAAGAAAGAGAAAGAAAAAAAGACAGTTAAAAAAACATTAACTTTGAAAGACTAAAGAATCATGGTAAAAAAGCCATGCATTCTATGTGCAGTATTCCCCTAGCGCTGGAGTTCTGCCGTTCTCATTGATCGGTAAACTTGGTCTTGGCTGGCTGTTCTCGCTGATCTTCTGGGGAGGGGCCTGTTGCCATGGTTTCCAAATGTCTCTGCCAGAGGCGGAATTGCCCTGCCCTTGCCCCCTCCAGGCTAAGTAATCTGCTCGGGTTTGCTCTCCGGGGCTTTTGTTCCCTGGGAGCTTTCCGTACAGCTTTGGAGGCGGAGAGTGAAAATGGTGGCCTCCCAATCTCTGCCCCGGAGGACCCGAGAACTCGGGGCCCGCTCCTCAGTGAGCCCCCAGAGAAAAGCCGTCAGTCACTCCCGTCTCCCCGGTCTCTGGCCACACTCCGTGCTCACACGGCCTGTGACCGTGCGTTTCTATCTCTGGCACCCGACCCCGGGTGGAGTCTCCAAACCCAGCAGATCCCTGCGGCGCACTCCCGCGCGGCTCCTCCCGGGGGAGGAAGGTGAGTCTCCCCGGATCTGCCGCTTGTTGGGTCCCTGCTGGAGGAGCAGGGGCCCGACTGTGCTGCGGATCACAGTTTATGGCATCCCCGAGCTCAGAGCCCGCGCCTCTGATCCGTCTCTGCAGCCGGCTTCCCTGCTCAGATACCTGGGAGCTCTGCCACACTCAGGCACCCCCGGTCTTTCTGTGACCCGGAGGGTCCTGAGACCACACTGTCCCAGAGGGTTCCACCCCCGGCTTAGCCACCAGAGTGACGTCCCTCGGCAGAGCAGACTTTTAAAAGTTCCGATTTTGTGCTCTGCGGCTCTATCACTTGCCAGACGTGGCCGATGGAGGCCCCTCCCCCGCCGTCTATCCTCCCGAATATCGCCTCGGATTCACTTCTCCGCACGTCCTACCTTCCAGAAAGTGGTCGCTTTTCCGATGAGAGAGTTGTTGCTCTTCTTTTCTTCGATCTCCTGTTGAGTTTGTAGGTGTTCAGAATGGTTTGATCCCTATCCAGCTGAATTCCTGAGAGGAGACGGAATCCAGGTCTCCTACTCCTCTGCCATCTTGCTCCGCCCCCTTGAACTATCATGTTCTAACATGAATCTAAACAATTAGAATGTTGTGAAGGAAAATTTGTTTTATATAATATATGTTTAAATAATCAAGGCAGATTTATTTTATGCTGATTTGTCATATAAGTTCAATAGGAACAGTATATATCTGTCATGGAACCCCTTCATAATTTTGAACTTGAGTTAACTTAAAACAGTCAATAATCCATATTTAAATTTAAATATCACCCATTAATAAGTCAATTTATTAATTGAGAGTTAGGGATAATTCCCATATTAGCTGGCTAAGGCCACCATAACACAGTGGCATAAACTCGGTGGCTTCAAAGACAGAAAGTATTGCCTCACAGTTCTAGAGGCTAGAAGTCTAAGATCAGGTGACTACAGGGCTCACTCTTTCTGAAGGCTGTTCTAATCTCTCTTCCAGCTTCTGGTGGTTTGTTTGCTGGCAATTTTTGGCATTTTTTTAATTTATGGCAGCATCACTTCAATCTTCACAGGACGTTCTCCCTGTGATTCTTCCTATGTCCCAAATTCTGCTTTTTATAAGGACAGAGTCATATATGATTAGGGCCTACGCTAATGACCTCATCTTAACTTGAACATCTGCAAAGACCCTATTTCCATAAAAGATTGCATTCACATGTCCTGGGGGTTAGAACTTCAGCATCTTCTGGGGGACACAATTCAATGCATTATAGTTCTTTTTCTTTTTTTTTTCTTTTAAAGATTTTATTTATTTATTTGAGAGAGAGAATGAGAGAGAGAGAGAGAGCACATGAGAGGGGGGAGGGTCAGAGGGAGAAGCAGATTCCCTGCTGAGTAGGGAGTCCAATGTGGGACTCAATCCTGGGACCCCAGGATCATGACCTGAGCCGAAGGCAGTTGCTTAACCAACTGAGCTATCCAGTGGCCCCATTAGAGTTCTTTATCAAATAAAGTGTGCTTCAGGTATTAATACCAGATCTCCACAGGTTAACCCACTGTAACTTTTCCCCATTCCCTCCAGTTACTGGTTGATTTTCAGATTATGATTGGGGTGAAGAAAAGTTTTCTTAGTTCTTCAACCTAAGTTGCTATCAAAGCCTAGTTTCCCATCAAGTATTGCTTTGGGAATTTTAACACAAGTCTGGAAGCTGTATTTCCCCATTTCCCCATTTTCTGTTCTTTTGGGAGCCTGATAAAGAAGGAGTACAATTAAAAGGTACTTATTGTTGTGGTCCCGGAAAAAAAAAAAAAAAAAAAGGATCCAATAATATGATTCTTTATAATGACCTTCAGCAAGAGATTTCATTTTGAAATGCCTAAGCATGGCCCATTACCTGGAAATAACTTCAAATTTTGCTGGTTAACTATGGAATTATTCCCATCTGACATAAAAAAAAAAAATCATCAACGAAAAATGTATTTCCTATGCCAAATTTAGAGGCAGAGGGCATTGCAGGGATATTATCTGTCTTGTTAAGACATACTTCCCAAGGGAAAAAAAAAAAAAAAGACATACTTCCCAAGGACAGCATGAGGGAGTGATTGAATTAAGTACATAGTATTAGTACTTAGGTATCTGACATTTCATTAGAGGACACACAAGCCTATTGGAACTATAGCAGTAACTCTTGAGCACACAATTGAGCTTTGCAGTGATGAGTGGGAACAAGGGATGAGAAACTAAATCATCTTATCCATTTTCTCTACCTCCTCCTGAATGAATAGACTTATTCTAAAATCCTAGGTGTCAAGAATGGTTAATTAGCATAAACCATATTTTGAAATAAGGAGGCCTAGAATAAACTACCCATAATAATGGAGCAGTCATGACTCTCTTTTGCTCTTTTTAAATTTGTTTCTATTCCCTATTTGATGTTATGAGTATGGCCAAATACTGTAAAATCCAAGCCCAACAAAAAATAGATTACTGCTGAGGAGACCTAGTGAACTTAAGGATTTCAGCTCTGGGTTCCTATTTGGTTCCTGGACTGAGAAAATATTATGACACACTCCCCCATGCCTGGCAGCTATTTTCCATGAAATATCTTATGTGACCTTAATTTCAATCATACAGGTATGTTCTGGACCAAGATTGCTAGAAGATACTAACTTAAAATCTGTGAACAAACTGGTACCTGTTAAGGATTTCTTAGATAAAGAAATCTTTTGATTTGAAGATTTTGAAAATCAATCATGTTAGAACTGTGGCTGAGGATTGACATGGTGCTATCCAGGTGGTAGAGAATTGGACTGTTGCAGGCAGGAGAATATAGTTAAGGAAGCACTTGATGTGCTCAGTACAAGAGTAGTTGAATAACATTAAGGAAGGAGAGTGTTTCAGAGGTTTGGAGTCACAGAGGAAATTAGTGGTTAAGTAATGATTTGCCTTGATTGCATGTGTTTTAAAAAACTCAGTAGTTTATGCAAATTCAGGTCTGGGAGGCAGAGAATCAATTAGGGGATGGTTGAAGTAACAGAAGAAAAAAAAAACATAATTCTGCTATAAGCTGTAGAAGTAAAACAGGAGTAGAAATATGATATTCAATAGATACCTAAGAGACAAGATAACATACTGGTTAGAACTAAAAGTACTGGAATATAATAAACCTAGGTTCAAATTTCATCATTATTGGTTCCCTCACTCCTCTCCCTTTCTTCTCTTTTTTTTTTTTTTTTTAAGATTTATTTACCCATTTGAGAGAGAGAAAGAGGGAGTGGGGGAGTGGAGAGCGTGCACACACGTCGGGGAGGGGCAGAGGGAGAGACTATTCAAGCAGACTCCCCACTGAGCCCAGAGCCTGACATGGGACTCATTCCCACATGATCCCATGAGATCATGACCTGAGCGGGAACTACAGTCCTATGTTCAACCGACTGAGCCACACAGGAGCCCCTCCCCTCTTTCTCTTTTAAACAAGTCCCAATGAATGTAAAAGAACTTAAATCATACAATGTATATCTTTTAATACAAAGGAATTAAATTGGAAATCTATAAAAAAGAACTAAGAAAATGCCACAAGGATGTGAAAATTTAACAACATCTTCACACATCTTCACCCATCACTAAAATATATGTGGATGCCTAATATTAAACAAAACAAAACAAAAACAAAAACAAAAACAAAAAACAAGCCAACAAGTATATATTAAAGCTGAGGTGTGAACCATGAAGGTCTGTTTCTAATGGGTGATATTTTGGTCATTAGACCCTCCAGGAAACAATGGTCAATTAGGAGGTACTGTGAAAGACAGACGTATCCCGTTTGTAATGTAATCCTCAGTTTTGAAAGAATAAGAGCAAAAGTTATTTTTAGAGTGCCAAGTGCTTTCCCTTTAATTTTTTTAATGACTGTCATGTATTTTCCATAAGTTAGAGAAAATACATTTAGTCTCACTTGATACCCAAGACAGAAATAACTTCATGTATGTCCCTCAACAGCTACTTTGCAGATGTGAATAACTAATGTTTAATTATGAATCTAATGTTATCCCTCTTGAACCACATTACCTCAAAACCCACACCAGTTGCTGTTTGGCTTTAAGCACAAAAGTAAAAGATCTCTATGTTTTTTCTTTCTTATTCATAACTTTTATATGACTCCATAGCTCTAAACCCAAAGGTATCTCTCCCATCTTGATAATTTAGGGTGTATTTTAGGGCTATAGATTCATGGTTACATCCAGGTTAAATCTCAGCTCACTGATAATTATAGTTACAAAAAACTGTCAGGTAATCTCTGTTTTAAAATTACAATCATCAGGGGCACCTGGGTGGCTCAGTCGGTTAAGCAACTGCCTTCGGCTCAGGTCATGATCCTGCAGTCCCGGGATCGAGTCCCACATCTGGCTACTTGCTCGGTGGGGAGCCTGCTTCTCCCTCTCCTTTTACCTGCTACTCCACCTGCTTGTGCTCTCTCTCTCTGTCAAATAAATAATACAAAATCTTTAAAAAAATAATTAAATTACAAGCATCAGAGTTTGCAACCATCTTTGATCTTTGCAGCAGTAAACCAATGAAATTAATAAATTCAACCTGGATATTCTCCCCCAAAATTCTTACAATTATAATTGAGTTCATTTTGCCAGCATTAATTCACATTGTTTTCTTTGATGAGTAATCAGCACATGTTAATTGTTTTACAGATGTCGGGCTTCATGTTCAAACTAGATGTAGTATAACTTTATCTTTTGTTGCTGATTTGGAAAATGATCAACTATAGAATGTGAAGACAAAATAGCCTTGAGAAAAATAAATGTGAGTTAAAAAGAGGCAGTGATAACCACAAGAAGATCTGAGGATTGGTTTGTGATATGAGCAAATTCCATAGGAAGGAAAGTGTGAGGTTTTCCTTTCTTTCCTAAATAGAACGTTTACTTTCACTTCTGTATTTTTGCTTTATTTTTAAAGCTAGCCAAATGGAATTATGAATAATTTTGTGATTTCTATGTTTCCTTTACTTAACATTTTTAGAAATATATTTCTATTTCCAGACTTTAAAAAAATCTTTTAATAAAGTAGTTGTGTATTTTATTTTTGTAAATAAATTTTGTAGTTTGAGGATTATGTTTTTAAAAAATATATTGACAATTTATGGTTACAATAAGTTAAGAATTAATTTTCAGCAGTGATTTACTTTTTTTTTTTTTAAAGATTTTATTTATTTATTTGACAGAGAGAGACACAGCGAGAGAGAGAACACAAGCAGGGGGAGTGTGAGAGGGAGAAGCCTGCTTCCCGCCGAGCAGGGAGCCCGATGCGGGGCTCGATCCCAGGACCCTGGGATCATGACCTGAGCCAAAGGCAGACGCTTAACAACTGAGCCACCCAGGCGCCCCTTAGCAATAATTTTCTAACTTTTCTCAGCTAAGTTCACTTATCTGAAAACAACATATTTTGCATATCCATTTTTATGACATAATTTAGTTTCTTGAATACTTTCATGCTTATCACAAAGCTTGTGAAGATCACATCCTCCATTTCAGGGAATGTTTTGTGTGAAAAGTTTCTTTTAAATCAGAAAAAAAAAAAAGCTGCTTCTTCAATCTAGAATGTCTGTATCATAAAAGAAAATCAACTTGTATAAAATTGTTTCTACAAAGGATATGTTAATTGCAACAGAGTTCAATGCATGTGGAAAATGTTAGATGGAAATTAAAACTTTTCTTTAATTAAAAAAAGACTTGTAATTTTGGGTTTGTCAGCACAATAACCTAAATATGTCCATGAAATAATGGAATCATTATCACTAAATTATCTGTAGA
Organism: Neomonachus schauinslandi; assembly: GCF_002201575.2. NCBI lineage: Eukaryota > Metazoa > Chordata > Mammalia > Carnivora > Phocidae > Neomonachus > Neomonachus schauinslandi. Next base: position 21,123,507 of record NC_058403.1, on the reverse strand, counting down.
TCTGGAAATAAGCATCATAAAACAGTTTTCTCCGAGCACCTAGAGGTTCAGTTGGTTGTGTCGGATTCTTGATTTCAGCTCATGTCATGATCTCAGGGTTGTGAGATTGAGCCCTGAGTTGGGCTCTGTGCTCAGTGCAGAGTCTGCTTGTCCCTCTCCCTCTGCTCCTCCCCACCCCTCTGCACCTCACCCTCCTCCCCACCTCCCTGCTCTCTCTTTCCCTCAAATAAATAAAAAAATAAAATATTTAGAAAACACATTACTCTTGATTACCTTTTTTCCTTCCTGCCTGCCACCCATGAACAGAGAACAACGGGTATTTAACCAAGGATTAGGAAAAAGTAGTCATTTCTTATTATATAAATCCAGAAATTATAAAATTTTATGCAAATAAGGAAGTTTTATAGCTATAGAACAACTAACACCAGGAAAAACCATCCTAGTTAAAGTTATCAGTATGTAAAATTATATTAGTTTTAATTCATAATATTGAGATAGGAATTGTTCCCTTTGGCAAATCACTTCCCTCCCTCCCCCTTGCTGCAGATAGAGATACATAGTAGAAGAGCATGTGTCATTATTAATTTATGCATATGTGACATTTCTAGGTGGTTTATGGAGAGAAGAAGTGTCAGGAGTGTAAGCTAAGGAAGATGGTGGGAGAAGGGAAAATGATACAAATAGTCAAATGAGAACCAAGGTATCTTCCACTCTAGTAGCTTAGTCTCCATAGTGAAAAATACTCTAATAAAGGACTAAACATATCACCAAAAGGTACAGCCAACGTTTCAGTGTTTATGGAGCTCATACATTTAAATATTAGAAGGTGAATACAATTTCTAATAGCCAAACAGGTATCAAAGGAAAAAATCACAACTACTGTGTAGTTAAAGCTGAAAAAACAGATTTTATTCAGGACTATCAAAAATAGAGGAAAAGAGGGGCGCCTGGGTGGCTTAGTCCATTAAGCATCTGCCTTTGGCTCAGGTCATGATCCCGGGGTCCTGGGATCAAGTCCCACATTGGGCTCCTTGCTCAGCAGGAGTCTGCTTCTCCCTCTGCCTACTGCTCCCCCTGCTTGTTCTCTCTCTCTCTGTCAAATAAATAAATAAAATCTTAGAAAAAAAGAAAGAAAGAAAGAAAAAGGAAATAGAGGGTAAGAGATCCCAGTATATAGCATAGACTAGTGGATATTTACAGCTAAGGAGGAGGTGGGGTTCAGTGGATGGGGAATTATCAAGAGAAAACAGCATGGATAATGGGGATTCTGGCTAAACTGATTCAACAGTGTTCTTTGCTAAAGACAGTCTGTGTGATCAGGTATCACCAAGGCAATGATGAAGGATAAGGAACACGATCAGATATCAAGAGTGGGGATACTGACTTTGAAGGATTCTTGCTAAAATGGATTTTACAAGAGGGTACACAGATGGGCTATGACAAGGTTCAGAGTCTGACTCAAGTTTGGTCAAGAAAAGAATTTTTGCCATATGTTAAAATGTAACATTTCAAAATGACTACAAATTGGTTATGGAAGAAAAAAAAATGTCCTATTACAAGTTGTGATTGTTCTATTGTCAAAATAATTTGGAGAAAATAATTTTAAGAAAACATAAATTATACAAATTACATATTAATATTGTTAAATTTATAGAATAATATTAGCCTAAGAATTATAGCCACACTGAAAATTAGGAGTGTGGCTTTATATTTTAGTGTCACTTGCTGGGATTTAATGATGGATGTAATCATAGGAATAAAAGTTTTGTTAAAAGTAATACTACCCTTCAGGTGTCTAGTTCCTTCTCCCATAGAACACTTCCACTTGCAGTATTTTGGCTGAGAAAAATTACCCTAGCCCTTCCTTAATGGACAAGTATTTTAGACAATACCCTTTGAAAAAAACACAGAAAAACAATTTAAACCAGCTAAGTGACAAAGGAATCACTAACAAAGGGAATGTTAGAGGTGCAACTAAAGGAATTAAAAAAAGGATTTAAATACCATGTCATATAATGTGCAGATAAAGAGCTGGACTTCAAAGAAGCATTGGCTTCAGGGGGCTTTCTTTCTTTCTTTCTTTTTTTTTTTTTAAGATTTTATTTATTTGTCAGAGAGAGAGAATGAGCAGCAGGAGTTGCAGGCAGAGGGAGAAGCAGGATCCCCTCTGAGCAAGGAGCCCAATGTGGGCCCCGATTCCACGACCCTGGGACCAGGGCCTGAGCTGAAGGCAGACGCTTAACAGACTGAGCCACCCAGGCATCCCAGGGGGCTTGCTTTCTTCTCTTATCTCTGTTTTATATAACTAACTTCATTCTTTCCACTGCATATTTGTTTCCACAATATCTTGGGGGAATATTAGAACTAACAAATGTCAAATTGAGTAATTTAATTCCTACCATCACAGAGTGACTTGGTATTTTATTCACAATAAAAATATTCCAAAAGGAAAAAAAAAATCTATTGGTTTATTTCATTTACTCCCCTTACCCTAACATCACAGAATTGTAATAGTCACTGTAAGCAAATGATAGCAGAGATTAGGTCCCTTTGTGTAGTTAGAAAAGTGGTACCTCCCATTTATACCACTTGTTTGGAGTAAAGTGAGGGAAGGGTATTTCTGAGAAGAGAACTCTGATCAAAGGGCAACATGGATATCCTCCATAATCGCTCATGAATGATGTTTAAACCAACTAATTTCATTTTTGAGCAATTCCACACTATATAAAAATAAAGTACAGTGTTAAGCAGAAGCCTACCAATTAGTCTTAGCTCTGAACTCTGAAGATTTGCCAGGCAATCCTCCATTACATGACAAGTAATAGGCCTCCAGGCATTTGCAAGTGCATTCCACATTACAGACCGTATTTTTTGCCATTGCATTTACACCTCAGTATCCTGCTTGTTTTCCTCCTGAATGCATACTAGCTTAATATTTATCTGTTGAAATGGACACATTGTGAACAAAATCCTTCATCTGTTGAAAGTAAATATGAATTAGAATGGAAAGGAGCTCTAATACATCTGCAACGACACTATATTTTTCTTTTTACAGCTTGAGAGTGCATTTATCTTTGTAGCCCTATCAGTTTCTATTCTTTTTTTTTTTTTTTAAGATTTTATTTAGTTAGTTAGTTAGTTAGAGCACGTGTGAGCTGGGGAAGGGCAAAGGTAGAGGGAGAGAGGATCTCAAGCAGACTCCCTACTGAGCACAGAGCCCTACATGGGGCTCTATCTCATGGACCCTGAGATCCTGACCTAAGCCAAAATCAAGAGTCAAACACTTAACTGACTGAGCCACCCACGCGCTCCATCAGTTTCTATTCTTAAAGTTGTTTCAGTTAGCATATATCTTCATATCAAAATATATTCTTTAAATTTGTTGCAGGAAATATTATCAAGCTAAATTTTCATTGTTAATTGAATATTTTTTTTCAAATGAGGTTTGCATCAATCCATTTTGTTTGAATCCATTACTCAGTTTTTGAGGTTTTTCTATACTCATTTTTAATTTTATTCTTTCATCATTTCATCTTTTCTTTTTTCAAATTTATGAATAAGAATTCTGTGAATTCACATCTAGGAGTATAGCTAAGATCTAAACCTCAAGTCTATATTCTTTTACGTAGTACCTGAATATTATCAGCTCTATTAAAATGAAACAAATACAGCTTTAATCCAATCATATACATTATAGCATGTTAAATATTTTGAAGTGTCTTGTATAAGACATATATTTATAGGTGTATATGTATATAAATATATATAATCTCACAAATGTAACCATTTTATAATAGCATGTGATAGAACTACATGTATACTTTAGTGAATTTACTCTTGGTCTAGTGACCATCTTTTATTCTAATATTTATAATATATTTCATTATATGTAAACATCTAGCACATTGAGCTACAATTTAAACAACTTGCTATGTTCTGCCCTCTGTAGAAAATCTCCCTCTTTATATTCTAGCTAGCTACACAATACTCCACAATTACTAATATATTATAAAGAGGCATTCTGCAATCATATGTGCAAATATATCTTATTTGATATATTGGACGTGGAGTTAATACTAATTTTGGGAACAACGTCACTTAAAGTAATGAAGTAATCCCTTAGTTAACTCTTTCTTGAATACATATGGACTTCTTAGTTTTTATATTTATGGCATTATCTTCAGATTTCAAGTACATTCCTTCTGTAGGATAAATTGCAATAACCATCTCAACAATAGTAAGAATTTCCATAGTATATCTTCTGTGAATAACAGCATATTTTTCTCAAGCAAACCTGCTTCTCCCTCAGGAGCGCCTGGGTGGCTCAGTCAGTTAAGCATAAGTTTATTAAGTAAGTTTTGTCAAATGCACTGTGTTATCTATATTTTACAAGTCCATTAATCTTAAATTATTTTTATTGTGCATAGCATATTTTCTGGTCATGCTTGTGTTTGGGTTTTCTAAAGTTATGCTGCCATTTATGAACTCCTATTATATAATCATATTGATAAGGAAATTCTGTCCTAAGATGGCTGACTGAGCCAGCGAGAGAGTCCCACTCCTTGCCCCGGGGCTCTTCTGGGTTCTTCGCCCTGCTCTGCTTCCCGTGTACACCAATCCAGGTTCTTTTCCCTGCCCCGCTTCGTGCATGCACCAAAAGTGCCAAGTATGTGGAAGTAGAAGTGTATAAATTGCCCCCTTTGTGCTCAGGGCTCAGACTGTTGAAGATCACTCTCCTCTGAGCCCGCAGGCATTAAATAAACCTATCCTCCAAGATCTCCAAATGTCACTTGGTTCTTCCACCAGGCGATCCAGTCCAAGTTCCATAACATTTGGTTCCCTGACCGGGAAACCCAACCGTGCTAGCCCATTGTTGCCACTGGTTTGGGGGCAACGGCGGGGCGGTGATGGATCGAGGGATCATAATGGAGAAGATGCACCCTCCCTAATTTTCAGCAGTCTTCTGCCTCGGTCGCCTGCTGCTGACCCCGCTCCGCTGTTCCCGCCGGACTCAAGGAGACTTGGCAGGTGAGGACCTGGTCCCGATGTCAGATTCCAGTAAGGCCTGGGGCCCCAGGACCCAGACAGGCCCACCCCCATTGGGGTGGAAGGGGAGCCTGATCACCTCCCAGAGACCTCTTAGAGGTCTCACAGGTGGGCATTCCCAGGGAGGGAATGTAATAACTTCTGGAGTGTGAATGTGTGAGTCAATGTGTGGTCCGATCTGGCTTGCTCAAACGGATGGATTCTGTGACTCCATGGACGGGCACCCTTAAGGTCCCCAGAAGCGTATGGAGTCTGGGTCCGTCTGAGATTCTATGGTGAATGGCATACAATCTATGGTGGCATCGGAATAGTTTCTGATCGTAAGTCACAACACTGAGACTGCTATGGCTAAGCCTCACCTAAGCTCTTTCAGGACATGGCCAGTCGGGCATCTGATTGGGTCTCACCTCAGGAGGCACCCTCCCTTTGTCTGTCTCTGTGCCACAGCACACAAGGACATCACCATGGGTCAGGGCAGAGTAAACCTACGGTTCTAGAGATCATGATAAAAAATTTCAAGAAGGAGTTTTTGGGAGACTATGGAGTCAGGATGAACCCCGGCAAGCTGAGAACCCTATGGAGCATGCACCAGTGGGAGTCATTGACTCTGCTGCCTGGGCTAATATGGCTGCACCCGAAGAGCACCCAGCACGGGACTTCACCACAACCAAAGGACAGGCCCACATCCGCTGGTACCAGGAGGCCCTCCTCCAGGGAATCCGGGTAGGAGCTAAGAAACCCATGAATATGGCTAAGGTATCATCGGTCACTCAACAGCCAGGGGAGACCTCCAGGGACTGCTACGAATGACTATGTGAAGTTTATAGGTTATACACTCCATTTGACCCTGAGGCCCAGGGGGAAGGCTCAAAAGCCCAGCCGCTACAAGGAAGAACCCCAAGAGGAGGACCTTGTAGGCCTTGCAGGAATAGACTCAGACTGAGGGCGACTGGGCTCTTTCCTCCTTGGCCCCCATGAACCCATGGTCAGAATGAAGATGGGGGGCAAACCAGTGACTTTTATGGTTGATACTGGGGCTGAGCACTCTGTTGTCACCTCCCCAGTGGCACCTTTCAGCAAAAGGACTGCGACCAGCCTCGGGGCCACCAGGACACGGGCGATACAACAGCCCTTTTGCCAGGCTCAGTGCGAACTTGGGGGCCACAAGGTTTGACATGAATTCCTTTATCTGCCTGATTGCCCCATCCCTCTCCTGGGCCAAGACATACTCTCCAAGCTTAGGGCTCAGACAACCTTTGAGCCCACTGGGCACACTAACCTCTGATTGAGCCGAAGGCAAGAGGAGACAGGGTCTCTATTACTAGCAATTATCACACCAAGGGAAGAGGAATGGAGGCTGTTCTGTGCCCAGGCCCAACTGTGCAGCCCACCAGAGTTTAGACTCGCCTTCCCTTCAGTATGGGCTGAAAACAACCCACCTGGACTAGGCCAGAATTGGGCCCCAATCATTGTTGAACTGATCCCAGGAGCCCAACCTCAGAGGTAAGGGCAACACTGCCTTCCACAAGAACATCTGACCAAACTCAAAGAAGCAGGTCTTCTAGTCGAGTGCCAGCTGGCCTGGAATACCCCACTCCTGCCAGTCAAGAAGCCAGGGGGTGGGGTACAGACCAGTTCAAGACCTGCAGGCCATCAGCAAGGGGACCATCTCTCTGCACGCAGTGGTCCCAAATCCATATACACTCCTCGGCCAAATCCCAGGGTCAGCCAGGTGGTTCACTTGCCTAGATTTGAAGGATGCCTTCCTCTGCCTCTGCTTAGCTCCCCAGAGCCAGCCACTGTTTGCCTTTGAATGAACTGAACCTGATACAGGGCGCCAGATGCAACTGACTTGGATGAGCCTCCCGCAGGGGTTTAAAAAATCACCAACCCTCTTTGAGGAGGTGCTGGCCGTGGACCTCGCTAGCTGCCCAAGAGAGGCCACATGATGCACCCTCCTCCAGTATGTGGATGACCTCCTCCTTGCCAGTGACACACAAGAGGACTGCACAAAAGACACCAAGGCCCTCCTACAGCTCCTGTGAGACTCAGGATACTGAGCCCCATGGAAGAAGGCACAAATCTGCCAACAACAGGTCTGATACCTTGATTTTCTCCTCACCCAAGGGAAAAGAGAACTAGGGTCAGAGAGGAAAAGGGTCATCATCTCCCTGCCACAGCCCCAGACAAAAAGGGGCCTACAAGAATTCCTGGGGGCTGCAGGATTCTGATGCATCTGGATCCCTGGGCTTTCAGCAATAGCAAGACCCCTTTATGATCTCTTAGGGGGACCAGATCGAGAACCCCCTGCCTGGACTGAGGAAGCAGAAGCCACTTTCACAGAGATAAAGATCACCCTGGGGTGGGCTTCAGCCCTAGGCCTACCGGATGTAGAAAAAAATAGGGCTTGGGGTACTCACCCAGACTGTTGGACCCTGGCAATGGCCAGTTGCTTACCTTTCAAAGAAGCCAGACCCCGTGGCAGCGGGATGACCATCATGCCTCAGGGCACTGGCAGCCATAGTCTTATTCATCAAGGAGGTAGACAAATTTACCCTGGGGCAAGAACTTAATGTCTAGTGTCTCATGCAGTTGTGTCCCTCATGAATGCACAGGGACACTGCTTCCTTTCCAACTCTTGGCTAGCACAATACCAAGGGTCCTCTTCGAAAACCCATGGGTCACCCTCCAAACAGTAAGGACATTAAATCCAGCAACCTTTCTCCCCACGGAAGAGGGAATACCAGATCATGACTGCTCTGAGGTGACTGATGAAGTGTACATGAGCCATCCAGATCTGCAGGATCAAGCCATAAAGAATTCAGAGCTCATGCTGTTCAGCAATGGAAGCAGTTACCTACAGGAGGGTGCCCAGAAAGCAGGTTATGCAGTAACCACAACCACCGAAGTCCTAGAAGCTAAGGCATTACCAGCTGGATGGTCAAGTCAACGGGCTGAATTGTATGCCTTTGTCCAAGCCCTCACCCATGGTGAAGGCAAGCGAGTCAACATCTATACTGCCTCTCGGTACGCCTTTGATACTGTACATATACATGGAGCCATCTACAAGAAAAGGGGCCTCCTAACCACAGCAGGAAAAGCTATCAAGAACAAGGAGGAGATACTGAGACTCCTCGAAGTCATTGGCTTCCAAAGGAAGTAGCAATCCTGCACTGTAAGGGACACCGGAAAGGAGACTACCCCATAGTGTGGGGAAATCATCTGGCAGATGAGGCAGCCAAGATTGCAGCTAGTGAGGACATGGACAGAGCCCCTTCCCTCACCGTGGCCTGACACCTCCAGAAGAAGTCCCTCCACCCAGTTACACTAAAAAGGAAAAGGAATGGGCCATGGCTGGGGGAGCCACCCTAACTGAAAAAGGATGGTGGATGATGCCAGATGGGCGCATCTTTGTTCCAACAGCAACTGGAGGGCATCTAGTCAAGGAATGCCACCAACTCACTCATCTGGGAAAAACTGTATTAGAGGCCCTTCTCAGGAAGCACTACTACATCAGTCAGCTGCCAGCACTAAGCTGAGCAACGAGTGAATGATGCATAACATGTACTAAAAATAATGCTCGGTCTGCACCACGGCTCCTGCCAGGTGTCCAGAGGATGGGAGCAACCTCCTTCAAAGATCAAGAGGTAGACTTCACAGATGTGCAGCCGAGCAGGGGGTTCAGATATCTCCTAGTAATAGTATGCACATACTCTGGGTGGGTCGAAGCCTTCCCAACCAGGACAGAGCAAAGCCAGGAAGTAGCTAAAGGCCTCTTTTGGGAGACCATGCCCCGGTTCGGCCTGCCATTAACAATCCATAGTGACAATGGACCCACATTTGTGGCAGACATTCTACAGGTCTTGACCAAATCTCTCAACATCACCTGGAGACTCCACACCACTTACCAGCCCCAAAGTTCAGGGAACTGGAATGAATGAATCACACCCTCAAGGGAACCTTAGCAAAGTTTTGTCAGGAGACCAACCTTCCATGGCCAGATCTGCTACCCCTTGCTCTCCTACATGCTCGCTGCAAGCCCGGGATGTCAGGTTTCTCCTCATTCGAATTAATATATGGACGGCCTCCCCCATGCTTGGGAAGCCTTCCAGGAAACTTGCATCAGGTTGGAGATAAAGGGATAAAGGAGCAGCTTCAGGTCCTCGGGGCCACCCTAAATAAATTACAAAAGTACACCATTGAGAGGGCCCCAATTTCCTTATGGTCTCAGGTATGCTCCTTCCAGACAGGGGACTCAGTTTGGGTCAAGATTTTAAGAAAGACCCCCTCAAACTGCAGTGGACAGGGCCCCACACTGTTGTTCTAACCAAACCTACTGCCCTCAAGGTCTCAGGTGTCACCCCGTGGGTCCACCACTCCAGAGTGAAGAAAGCTCACCATTTGGATGAGGAGCCACATCAGTGGAGAGTCCAGCCAGACTTCACGAACCCACTCGGGCTTCACCTTCGAAGAGACCCCACTGACTGATGGACACCTGCTCACTGTGGTCCCTGGCTCTCATCGGCATTATTTCCCTCATCTTGGGAGTCAGATCCTACACTGTTGCTCTTCCTGACTGGACTTTCCCCTAGAGGCTTACTAGGTTGCCTATTGGGTGTCTTATTGCTTATTGGGTGTCTCTAGGGTGTTTACTGCACTTACTTGTCCACAGGTTTCATCTGCTGACGGGTTAGCCATGATGGCTCCCTCTACGTAAAGTCATAGATACCACTTTTACTGGCGCTCTACCCCTGAGCACATTTCACCATGGTTTCCCTGGTCCAAGTCAGTCCTGGTCTTCTGCTACCTGGTGTGCTGTTAAGTTTATGATTAAGTCCGTGTTCACCCCAAGCCTCACAGTCAACCCTCAGAGTCAAACAGAATGATGCCCTCTAAACTAGGTGTTTAAAGGGGGATAAATGGGGGAGAATGATAAGGAAAATCTGTGTCCTAAGATGGCTGATGGAGCCAGCGAGAGAGTCCCACTCCTTGCCCCAGGGCTCTTCTGGGTTCTTCTCCCTGCTCTGCTTCCCGAGTGCACCAATCTGGGTTCTTCTCCCTGCCCCACTTCACGCACGTGCCAAAAGCATCAAGTATGTGGAAGTAGAAGTGTATAAATTGCCCCCTTTGTGCTCGGGGCTCAGACCTTTGGAGACCACTCTCCTCAGGCTGTTGGCATTAAATAAACCTCCTATCCTCCAAGATCTCCAAGTGCCACTCGGTTCTTCCATCAGGTGATTCAGTTCAGGTTCTGTAACAATATGTATTCAATAATTCCTCTTTTAAACTTCTGAGTCACTTTCTTTTGCATCATGAACTTTAGAATTTCTGACTCTTTAAAAAACTTAATTCATCCTCAGTTTAATCCTTAGCTAGATGGTTAGATTTTTATGAATGGGAATATACTCATATAACTGGATAGGTGAAAAGTGAAAAAAGTTAAAGGGCAGATCTACAAAACATAATTGCTCTAAACATGCAGGTCACATGCAAATACAGACTGTTGCATCAAATAACAAAGTTCAAAAGTAGTTTTTTTTTTTTTTGAGATTAGCATCTATATGAAAAATTTTAGAAATTTCCTCACTGTTCAAAAATGCGATGAAACCTTTAGAACACTGAAAAGGAGACACAATATGGATTATTTCCCCCTTTATACTGTTTCTCCCTTCCTATGTTCCAAAACTGTTATTTTCCAACTTTTTAAAGTTCTTTTAATCACTAATGATGTTCAGACAGTGCATTTTTACTTGCCAGATTGATTCAGCCTTTAAGCAATCTTTAAAATTCAAATAAAATTTGCTCTTCTGCTGAGTCTGGCTAAATATATTCCTTATGTATCAGTCAAATGCACTCATAAATCATGTAAAAGGAAGTACCTGCACTTTATATAGTTGCTAAAAGTCCCATCATTAGTGGTCACTTATCTCATTTTAGATTACTTAAGAAGGGTTTTTCTTGTGTTATCTTAAATACCCTAGTTTGGTGTTTAAATTTTTATAGAGCCAAATGTGTACATACCATTTAAGTAAAATTTACTAATTGTCAAGAAATGGCTCTATTTGAGGTAAGGAAAATAATATGTCTGTACCATGATGTTATGGCATGTCAGAGAATGCCCTGGTCATCTGCATCCTCTGTTCCATAAGAACTTAAGAGGTTTGGCATAGGATGGTATACAGTCTTTTTAACCCGACAGATGCGTTCAAATCTTTTCTGTCATTTATTAGTTCTGATGTGGTTATTTCCTAGATACAAATGGAGAGCCAACCCTCAGAGTCAAACAGAATGATGCCCTCTAAACCAGGTATTTAAAGGGGGATCAAAAGGGGGAATGATAAGGAAAATCTGTGTCCTAAGATGGCTGCTGAGCCAGCGAGAGTCCCACTCCTTGCCCTGGGGCTCTTCTGGTTCTTCTCCCTGCTCTGCTTCCCATGTGCACCCCCCCTCCATTGCTCACAGAGAAGAGAAAATCTATTTCCCTTTCTGTATTATTAGTCTCCTAGGCCTGCCATGCAATGTACTATGAACTGGGTGGCTTAAGAATGACTGAATATTCTCTCAAAGTTCTGGAGGCTAGAAGTTTGAAATCAAGATTTTGACATGGCCTGGCTCTCTCCAAAGCCTCTAGGGGAGAATCGGTCTCATGCTTTTTTTTTTCCCCCCCTTGGCTTCTGGCAATCCTTGGCATCCTTTTGCTTGCAGCTATAACTCCAATCTCTGTCTAGATATTCACATGGCCCTTTTCCCTTTGTGCCTGTGTCTGTTTTCACATGGCTTTCTCTCTTATTAGGGCACACCAGTCATATTGCTTTAGGGACCTTACTAATGATGTCATCTTAACTTGATTACATATAAAAAGACCCTATTGTCAAAGAAGGTCCCATTCACAGGTAACAAGGATTAGGACTTCAAGACATTTCCGGCAGGGAAGGCAGAGGGCACAATTCAACCTATAACACTTTATTTCAAGCAATACATTCTCATCCCAGTCAATGCTATAATCTTTCCTCTCAATATACTCTCTATACTCTAATTTAAAAATCAGAGGGGCGCCTGGGTGGCTCAGTCAGTTAAACAACTACCCTAGGCTCAGGTCATGATCTCAGGGTCCTGGGATCCAGCTGGGTGTCAGGTTCCTGGCTCAGTGGGGAGTCTGCTTCTCTCTCTCCCTTTACCCATCCCCCCTCACTCCTGCTTGCTCTCTTACTCAAAAAAATAAATAAATTCTTAAAAACTGATTAAGCCTCCAATTATAGAAATGCTATATTTACCATTGTATAATTATGTAGAAAGTTTTTTTGCTTGATTTATTTTTGAAGCACACAATGTAGTTACTATAGACAAATCTGAAAAACATGATTCCAATGTAATTAGTTTATTAAGCTGCAAAGTATACATTATATCAAATATTATAAATACTAAAACTTTGGCCCCTTTCCATCAACTGTTGATAGGAAAAATAACAAAATATTCTTCCTGCTTTGATAGATTGTGTCTTTTGAAGCAACAGTGAAGTGAACCATTAAAAAGTAAAACACTCCATTGAACTGAAAAACAAACTCTGAATGGGAAAACGAATGCCTTAGGAAAAAGAAGGTTTTGTAATCTCTGCTTTCATGTCTCCTTGTGTCTTTGATGGATGACGAAAAAAGCTAAATTCTAAACAAAAATGCCACAGTGACTGTAATACTATTACTTGCTGTTTTGCATATCGAGAGAAGTTTTTAAAGAATCCCCCAAAATGCCAACCAAATGGAAAATGACAGGACAGTGAGAAAAACCACCATATCAAAATTACCATTTTACAGTTCACTTCCTAAAGACAAAAGAGACTTATCTATTTCATGGCCCTTCAATTTACTTTATGAAAGAAAGGGAGAAAAAAAATTTGCTCTTGAATTGCTTATAAGTTGATTGTTTTTCAAGTTTTCAAACATAAAATTAATTTCACAATAATTCATATTTAATATGCTTCCCCATTTGTGTTACTTGGTTTGTGTCATGTTAACAGAAATTATATACTGTTCACAGAGGAAAAGGTATCTTTCTGAAGAAGGTAATTCATTAATAAAGCAAAGGAGTCCTCTTGGAATGTTTTGGCTGAAAAAAAAATTAACTCCTGGCCAAAGTTATTTCAAAAGGCAGATAAAGTCCTAGAATATATATTCATGACCCAAAATGTGTAACTTACTTAACCATGAAATCAATAAAAGAATTAGAGCAAGGTAAGGGAATTAGAAGTTCCAAAGAAGACAGAAGCAGGTAAGAATATTAAAGAAGGAGAATAGGGCAGACCTGACTATGAAGAGAAGATGTGAGCAAAGGTATGAAGGTTAGGCCATTGGCCAAGAGAGATCCAAGGCAGGAGATTCCCCAGGGGAATAACCAGCTGATGTGTCCTAAAGTGACAGTGCCTGATACACATGACAGAGCGCGAAGAGGCCATGGGGAGAAAAGTAAGGGGAGAGAAGAGAGTACCAGACAGGTAGCAGGCACGAGGTATTGTAATGTTTCATATACCATTGGCGATAACTTTGAAAAGCCACTACAGTGTTGATGGAAAAGATGGGGAGGTGACACATATCAGCATACCCTGTCTCTTGCTTACAAAAGAGAATTCTGGTTACTATGACGAGAATAGTTTGAAGCCACCCTTGAAATGTAATGATGGTCAGCTGGACCACAGAGCAGGTGATGAGGAGCGGTAAACTTCTGGTTATATTTTGAAGATAGGATTGGTATGATTTTGTGATTGATTAGAGGTGGAGTGAGAGGGAGAAAATTGTGTCAGGGTGGGAAAGGATAGTTCTAGTTCTAGAGTTTGAACTTCATCAACTGGAAACATGAAATTATCAACTGAGAGGGTGTAGTGTGTGAACAGATCAAATGTGAGGACACGGATGTGATTTGGGGAGAGGGCTATCAGGGACTCAGTTTAGGGGTCAATTAAGCTGGATATATCTATTTGCCATTCATGTAGCAACATCAAGTGACATGAGAATGTTGGATCATGAGCCCAATCTAAACTTGAGTAGAGACATTAAGCTGAAACTGAATAAAAGATTTAAATTGAACTGGATTACATTTTTTTTTATATCCAAAAATAACTGGAGGTTTTGCTTTAGCTAGCATTAACTATGGAGATAGGAAGCACACAGCATAACTGAAAGGAATGTCAAAGTGTTTTCTAGTTCATACACCATCAAGATCAAATTATGAAATTACATGAATACGTCTAAGACATGTTTATTGTAGTAAAATATAGAGGAGATGTGAAAACAAGTCTATGAAAAGCATGGAACTATCAAAAATGTACGTTGCCATCTACAGTCATGGAAAAATAGGATTTCATAATTGGACATGTGTGCATCATGTTATAATTGAGTACATTGAAATATGTTTAAGCAGAGGTGTCATTTATTGTGATAACACAAACTGAAAAGGAGTGTCTTGAATGCAATAATGAGTAAGGATGCTATTTTACAGTGATTGCAGATCTATCCTCTTTAATGCAGAATGATATTTGTTACTCCATTAACAAGAGATATTTTAAAAAGCAGCTTTGTATGTTGGCAAAACAGAAATTTTGTCCATTTTTAGTAATGTATCAGATAAGATTTGCAGGAAACCATCAAGTAAAGTACACTTAAAAATACTGGATTGGGGCCCCTGGGTGGCTCAGTCGTTAAGCGGCTGCCTTCGGCTCAGGTCATGATCCCAAGGTCCTGGGATCGAGTCCTGCATCGGGCTCCCTGCTCAGCGGGGAGCCTGCTTCTCCCTTTCCTTCTGTGCTCTCTCTCTCAAGTAAATAAAAATACTGGATTGAATGTTAAAAGGGAACATTATTTTTTAAGCATGCGTAAGGCTTGTGATAGAATAAAAGAACTGATCAGATACCAGAAAAAGCAAAATAAAAAAAAATAATAAAGCTTAATTATTGGGGGTTGGGGGCACATAGATGCAGTGCAAGTTAAAAAACTGACTAAAGTAATTTCACAGAGAGAAAGACATGCCTGGAGAAAAACAACCTTAATGGGTAACTAGTGGAATAACAGGCAAAAGCATCCTTTCTGATGACTGAGTAATATTCAATCGTATATATGAAACACATCTTCTTTATCCATTCATCTGTTGAAGGACTTCTCAGCTCAGCCATCAGAAAGGATGAATACCCACCATTTGCATCGACATGGATGGAACTGGAGGGTATTATGCTAAGTGAAATAAGTCAAACAGAGAAAGACAATTATATGATTTCATTCATATGTGGAACATAAGGAATAGCACAGAGGACCAGGGGGGAAGGGAGGGAAATCTCAATGGGAAGAAAATCAGAGAGGGAGACAAACCATGACAGACTCTGGACTGAGTCCCCAGTGTGATGGTATTAGGAGGTGGGACCTCTGGGAGATGATTAGGTCATGGTAGAACTCCTTTAAAAAAGGCTCCAGAGATCTCCCTTATTCCTTCCTGCTTGTGAGGACCCAGCAAGAAGACCATCCATGAACCAGGGAGAAGGACCCTCACCAGATACCCAATCTGTCAGCACCTTGATCTTGGGATTTTCCCACCATCAGAACTGATAGATAAAAATTTATATTTTTTATAAGCCACCCAGTTTATGGTATAGCATTGGCCCAAAGGGACCAAGACATTATTCTTTAAAGCCATCAAAGTGCTATGCACACAAAATGATGAAATGACTCAACTCCAAGATGCTTCAGCCTTTCTAAGTGAGCAAGTCAAGGAGGACACTTTACTAATCTGGTGTCAGTTGCTAAGGTTTCCAGCAGGGCAGGTAGAATACGCCTGCCAGATAAAGAGAGTCTGTTCAGATGAGAAGACATAAAATACTGGAGCACTGAATTTGATTCTGGAGGAGACACTCACAAAATGACACTCTTTTTCAATTAGTAATTTCTTACACAGAATACTGTCAAGAACACAGATAAGTGGGAGGAGCTAGGGATAGACAGCATCTTGTGAACCCACAACCTCTCCTCCCGCAAAGAAATAGTTTCTTTCCCTTTCCCTTGAATCTTGGCTGAACTTGTGATTAGTTTGTCCGGAATGCCAGCAACACTGTGATTTTTTTAAGAGTCCTGGCAGTTGGTTTTCACCTTCTCGGACCTGTGATTTACCTGTGAAGGGCGTTGGCTTCCCTAGGGAGACAGGGCAGGAGGAGGAGACCTGGCAGCTCCCAGGTTTTCCCATTGAGGCAGGAGACATACAAATATGTTATCTTGGACCGTGAGTGCTACTCACACTTCCAGGTAATACAACTACGTGGTGACTTAAGTCGAGACCAGCAGAATGTCTCCTTACCTAAACCTAGCTCATAGTGCAAAATCGTGAGCAAATCAGTGTTTTTTAAGCCACTACATTTGGGGGTAAATTTTTACATGTCTTTTGACAATGTAAACACTGTCTCTGCAGAGTTATGAAAGGCTTTAGCCCCCGGACCTTTAATTTTTAATCACAAAAAAATTTGGGTGGCCTTATCCATTTCTTGTACCTTTGAAGTTTCCACATTGTCCCTCTAGGTTTCAAAACAGGTTCTTGAAAGCCATGGATAGATCTTGGAAGTTCTCTTATTTCATCTATTTTAACAATAGATGAAATACTTAACAAACAAGGCAAGTTAACTTCTGTGTTGACTAATTGATACAAATGGATGCTTACTGCTCTCAGTAAATCAGAACCAAAAGCAGATACTATTGCTTCAGGAGAAGTCCCCATTGACATCATTAATACCCAAGTGTTTATCAAATACTTGTTTTATTCTTTTAAGTGGTCAGCTGCGTTTTCTTTCTTGTCCTTTTCTTTCAGTTTATATATATATTTAGACCCACAAACCTCTTTAGAGCATACACTTAACAGAACATCTTTTAAGATCTCAGGCCAAGGTAAGAGTAGGCTGTTACTGGAATTTTGAGCAGGATTTCAGTCATTGTCTTGTCAAGTTTCCTGATATTGGGGAACATCTCTGTGCTCAAGTTAAGGGTGCTTTGCTTACAGACTATCTTTTTCAGTCTTGCAATTTTTAGTTTCACCTTAGGTTTTAGAGTTGTTTTTTTTTTTTATTGTATCTTTGCGGTATGTTGAGTCTTGTGGTAAAATATTATATAGGCATGATATTCCCTCTGGTCAAGGAGTTTCCTTAACAGCAGGTGGGCTCCTGTTATGAATAGACTATGTAATGTAGGAAACTCATTTTTTAACAGCACTCTGACCAGTCTTAAGGGTTAACATGCTTCAAACTTATGCCCTCCTTGCTTGCTAGTTGTGAATTAGCATACTCATTTTTGCATGTCAATCTTTACTCAGGGTCCAAGAGGAAACATTTTGAGAATCAGCCATGGAAACATCCTAACTCCTATAGGACTTTAAGTCTATGTATGATTTTATTCTCAAAAGCTGGAATTTCTTTTGAGGAGAGCCAGAGGGCTGGCCCATGGGATCCTATTGGAAGACACAGGTCATTCTACTGAAGTCCACAAATAATTTTATAAGTTCCCCAGGGAGGCATAACTCAACGCTCACACACAGCACACTCAAACTGAATTATTCTTGACTCTCAAGAATTCCTAGGTAGTTCATGCTTGTTTTTTTTTTTTCCACTCCTTATTTCATGTAAGGAAAAGTACTCTTTCACTCGATCTGAAATGAGAAACATTATTCCTTCCAATTTTCTGATTTTCTTCAATGTCTATGCAGGAAATAAAGGACTATTTGGTTCCTTTTTTTGGTTCCTATATACGATACCCTTTTATTTTACATTTTAGTGGAAAACTTTAAGATAAATTCAGGCTAGTAGATACAGGTAGCAGTAGCCCCTCACCCAAAATCATGTTTGCAGAAAATGTTTTCTAATGTCAGTGTTGATGAAATGTATAGTTAGCATAATCCCTTTACTGAAGAATAGGTGGCAAGATACCAAGATCTCAAACTGCAGAAAGCTGATTTGCTTTGCCTCTTCGCTGTATTATCATCAGGGGGAGATCATGGAAATAGAAGTGTGTAGAAATTGAAGGAAAAGTGCATAAATTATACATACATATAAAAAGCTAAGCTTAGGGACGCCTGGGTGGCTCAGATGGTTAAGCATCTGCCTTCAGCTCAGGTCATGATCCCAGGGTCCTGGGATCGAGCCCCACATCAGGCTCTGTGCTCAGCAGGGAGCCTGCTTCTCCCTCTGCCTGCCTGTCTGCCTACTTGTGATCTCTCTCTCTCTCCCTGTCAAATAAATAAATAAAATCTTAAAAAAAAAAAGCTAAGCTTAAAAATATTCTAAATTATACCTGAAACTAATATGTCAACTACATTTCAATTAAAAATAAAAAAAAAAAGGGCACCTGGGTGGCTCAGATGGTTAAGCGTCTGCCTTCGGCTCAGGTCATGATCTCAGGGTCCTGGGATCGAATCCCACATCGGGCTCCCTGCTCCTCGGGAGCCTGCTTCTCCCTCTGCCTCTCTCTCTCTCTCTCTCTCTGTCTGTCATGAATAAATAAATAAAATCTTAAAAAAAATAAATAAATAAAAATAAAAAAAATTAAAAAAAATTAAAAAAAAGAGGCACCTTGTTGGCTCAGTTGGATGAGCAACTGACTCTTGATTTGGGCTCAAGTCATGATCTCATGGTCCTGAGATAGAGCTCCCCATCAGGCTCCACACTCAGCAGGGAGTTGGCTTGAGGACTCTCTCTATCCCTCTCCCTTTGCCCCTTAACCCCCCTCTCAAATAAATAAGCAAATCTTTTTTAAAATTTAGAAAATAAAATTAAAATTAAAAAGTACTCTTGGTTATGTGATTTTTAAAAAGGGGAGGTATATTCTTTTTTTTTTCTTTTAAAAGATTTTATTTATTTATTTGAGAGAGAGAGAATGAGAGAGCATGAGGGGGGGAGGGTCCGAGGGAGAAGCAGACTCCTCGCTGAGCAAGGAGCCCGATGCGGAACTCAATCCCGGGACTCCAGGATCATGACCTGAGCCGAAGGCAGTCGCTTAACCAACTGAGCCACCCAGGCGCCCAAGGGGAGGTATATTCTTAAAAAATTAGATGTAGGGACATCTGGGTGGCTCAGTCTGTTAAGCATCTGCCTTCGGTTCAGGTCATGATCCCAGAGTCCTGGGATCGAGCCCCGCATAGGGCTCCCTGCTTCTCCCTCTCCCTCTGCCTGCCACTCCCCATGCTTGTGTGAACGCGTGCTCTCTCTCTCTGACAAACAAATAATAAAATCTTTTTAAAAATAATTAAAAAATAAATAAAAATTAGATGTACATGATGGAGGTTAAAAACATGTAGAGTAACATTCCAATAATAGTCCTGTATTATTCATGTAATTCTTTACAATAGAGTTTATAAACTTGCCACGTTTATGTTAGATGTTTGCATTCCAAACAGGTAAATACTTATTTCATCAATTTCTCTTATATAATGAGCATTCAGATTTAAATTTTTCACAGACCTTTGCTTCAGCATGATTTGGCAGCTAATAAATTCTGAATGCTTATTTGTTGTTTGTTTACTCTTAGGTTAATATGTCAAATAATCAACATCTTTCCATTTCTAAATAAGGACGTAATTGCTCAGTATCTGAATAAGTGCACCAGCTTTACTCTCCAGAGAGTATTAGAAAAACTAACTGAAGTTAATCATCCCAGATCAGGCCATCGACAGAATTTTAGAAGGAAGGGTAAATAGTGTGAGGCAAAATATGATAAAATCTTTCATGGGATTTGAGGGAAATAGAAATTGTTTAAACTATTTTTGAGTTAAATAGAGATATATGCAACCCCAAAAGTGACTATTAATGTAATCAGACACTCTAGAATTAGAAATATCACAAGTATCTTTCAAACCAATGAAAAACCTATTAATTTTACAAGTTATAGACAGTTTCATTTAGTTAGCCATTAATGAAATTAATAGGAAAAAATAAAGTATAAATGAGTGAATATAGATGAATTATTTAAAATAACTAAAAATATAAAAATAAAATATATTTGACTATCTTCCCTGATGAATGACTTATGTGTTCAAAGTTTGACAAGAAATGCAAAATTCCATTGCAGGCTGTGCCTATTTTTCACAGAACTGCATTAACGAGAACTTGGGCATATTGGAATTGTATCCTCCAGATATGCCTAAATTCCAGTCAACAAGGTTCAATGCAGAGTAAAGATTAACTGTATATTTTTTTAAATATATAATCCACTGAATAAAAAAATGAATTTTAAAACTACTTATAAATACACTCCTTGCAAATACTTAGGTGACAATATTAATTAAAATGGACATACAGGTAACAATACTAATACCATCCAAAACAGTATTTTGCCCAAAGGTCAAAAACAGACTCTTTAGAGCCAGACTATTTCTAGCCATAACCATTTATTTGATAAACACTATAGTAGTTAAATAAGCAAAGTCCAAGATAAGCAAAGAAGAATTGACAAATATATCACCTTTGGTCGTTGTCACATAATTTAAGTAATCAATAATTATCTATAAGAACTGAATGATATTATCAATAAAGTTGTTTTAAATTCTATCAGTAGAAATCTCCTACAGAAACAATATGCACTCTCATGTAGTCAATAAAAACCTAGTCATGTGAAAGACTTTATGATCTTAAAAATCAAGATAAACCATACAGAAGTTAAATTATCAGATTATAGTATTATGAAAGAGAAAACTAAAAGTTTTAAACAAAAACAACAAAGTGGTTAATAAATGTGAAATAAGATCAACCACTGTGTTAAAGAGAATAAATCTTCAGAAACTTCTAAAAATTTTTGTGTTAAATGCATTGAGTATTTTAAAATCCAAGAATAAAAAGCAAGAAAGCAGGCAACATTAAGTAGTTTAAAATGTTATAGAATTAACTACAATATGGAGGAAGTTGGTATCAAATTGAAAAATAGGTAAGATCGATGCAATATGAAACAACTATACTTTGTATAATTAATAGTAAATCTAATGATGAATTCTTAAATTAAAAAAAACAAAACTGGAAATGTACTTTTCTTCTAAGAAATACAACTTATGTTTTATCCTTCCATGTTTGGGGATTAAAGGGATGTTTTAAATTTCATACAGTTCAAGCTTTTTTTAATCCTGCCTTTTGAGTTTTGGCAGCATGATTCCCATAAAACATGACTCGTAATTAATTTCACTGTAGTTAGTTCCATGAACCTATAACTACAGTTATTTCCTAGTCATAGGTCTCAATTCATTTTTGGTTTTTTGATTCTACCTGCTATAAACTGCATTCCACCCCCCACCAAAATATATATGTTGAAACCTAATCCCCAGTCTAATGGTATTTGGGGGTATGACCTTTGGGAGGTGATTAGGTCATAAGGGTAAATCACTCATGAATGGGATCAGTGCCCTTATAAGAAAGGACCCCAGGGAGAGTGAGAGCGATCACTCATCATATGAGGACACAGAGAAAGGGCGGCTAAGAACTAGGAAGTGGACAGTATGTGTCTTCATGTTAGACTTCCTAACCTACAAAACTAGGAGAAAGAAATTGGTTTAAAAGCCACCCAGTCTGTGGCATTTTGTTACAGCAAATGGACCAAAACACACCACCCCAGCCCCTTGAACTAACGATGCCCATCTTCAAGCCATAAGGCTGGGATAGGAATACTACAATCTTAAACTTATTTTTGTGGCAGCGCTGAATATAAATGTGACTCTACCATCCAAAAGCTTCTAAATGGCAATTCAAAATGTCACTGGTGGTCCAAAGGTACAAACTTCTGGTTCTAACTATGTACTAGGGATGTGACGTACAACAGGATGACACAGTTAACACTGCTGTATGATACAGAGGAAAGTTGCTAAGAGTAAGTCTTGCATTCTCATCAAAAGTTTTTCTTGGGGTGCCTGGGTGGCTCAGTTGGTTAAGCGTCTGCCTTTGGCTCGGGTCATGGTCCCGGGGTCCTTGGATCCAGCCCTGCATCGGGCTCCCTGCTCTCCCTCTCTCTCTGTCCCCACCCCCCCGCTTGTGATCTCCCTCTTTCTCTCTGTGTCAAATAAATAAATAAAATCTTTAAAAAAAAAAAGTATTTCTTCCCCCTTTATTCTTTTATTTTTATTATGTCTATATAAGAAAATGGATGTTAGCTGAATCTGTTGTGGCCATCATTTCAAAATATATGTAAATCACACCATCATGCTGTACACCTTAAACTTATACAGTCATGTTTATCAATTATTCATCAATAAAACTGGAAGAATATAATAAAAAATAACATGGCATCTCTACTACTTGAAGTCTGAAAGAATAAGCCTTACCAATTCTCACCAGATTTCTTGAGATTCTTTGTCCGGTTTTTTTTTTTTTTTTTTTAAGATTTTATTTATTTATTTGACAGAGAGATAGAGAGAGCAAGTAGGCAGAGAGGCAGGCAGAGGGAGAGGGAGAAGCAGGCTCCCCGCTGAGCAGGGAGCCCGATGCGGGGCTCGATCCCAGAACCCTGGGATCATGACCTGAGCTGAAGGCAGCTGCTTAACCAACTGAGCCACCCAGGTGCCCCCGTTTTTTTTATTACTATTAAACAAAGCCAGTTCTTTCCTATTTATGTTCCAAAATCATTTTTGAGGCTTCAAATATCTTGACATGCTCTATTTTCTGTCCTATCAGTTTATAAATAAACCAATTCTTGTCTGAGCTCATGTCTTTCTACTTTAGTCAAAAGCAGCCAGTAATGATCCATATTTCTAATAATCTGTTTTCCAACCCCATTCTCAAATCTACAAATTCAGTAAAGTCTTAGTCAAATATCAAAGGGGATAATTTTACCAAGTATTTTGCAACTGTATAGCATGGATGATGAAGATTTATATATTCATATTCTGGCAGAAAACACAAATCTCTGGACCGGAAAGCAGACCATTGACAAAGCATCATGTGTTGTGTTCCCATACATGTTTCTCCACAGGGTGATGTGATGGGATCCGATGTTCACCTGTGCATGAAGTAGTGTGGCACAATAGGAGAAGAACATCAAAATTATGAGACTTAGTCCTCAGGTAGAGCTGACAGAACGACTGCCCATCTTCCCTTCTGGAAATAGAGACCTTATCTTTTGCTCTGGAAAGTAAGCAAAATTCTCTAGTAGAAAGAAAAAAGACATATCTGGGTTTATTACTCTGGAATGTGACAAATATCTCCAGGGTGGTGAAGATGAGAGTATCGTATGAAAGGCAGAGATATTCTCTGTATTTATTATACTTTGTCTATTTCCATTGCTCATAAGGCACAGATAATGCAGAAATGTGGAGAAATACAAGGAGAATTTACACCCATTAGGTACTTCATCTTTCCAATATCTCCCTTCCTCTTCCTTACTGACCACTACCTGACTTCTAAACCAAAGTCCTACATTTCAGGTTTTATTCATGACAACAATCTACTTCATTGTATCCATTTCTGCATTCAGTAAGGGGATTACAGCAGTTTTAAGAGCAAAGGAAAATATGCAAGGCAACTAAATAGAAATTTCTTGTTAGAATAAATTCAAAAGAGAGAGGAATGAGGTCCCTCTATTTCAGGAAGTATTCAGGCACCCAATGAGAGAGTCTCTGTCATCTTCAACACAAGGATTTCAAGATTTTCATGGGTATCAACACACAGCTGGGTGTTGGGGGAAAAGAACTATGTGTGGGAGACTATTTGCTCCAAGTATGGAAGTAGTACACAAGAAGTCCATACTCATACATTGAACAGAAGTAAGTCACATTGTCATACCTAACTATAAGACAACCTGAATATGGGGTCTTGCTGCTTTTTATGTACAAGGGATAGGTTTGCTTAACACCGGCCAGTCTCTGCCATATTTCTCTCTCTACTTCCGCATTTGCTTTATTCTAGGTCTATTCTCAACATCGGTTCTTGTTAAAAATATAAAATCAAGTTTCCTGGGGCAACTGGGTGACTCAGTGGGTTAAGTGTCTGCCTTTGGCTCAGTCATGATCCCAGGGTCCTGGGATCAAGTCCTCCATCAGGCTCTTTCCTTGCAACAGGGAGCCTGCTTTTCCCTCTGCCTGCCGCTCCCCCTGCTTGTGCGCTCTCTGTCACTCTCGCTTTCTCTCTAACAAATAAATAAAATCTTTAAAAAAAAATCAGAATTCCTACCTGTTGATTTCTGAGTATTTCCCTAAGATCTATTTTTTTAACTACCAACTAAGTTAGTTTCAAATAAAACTTTTGTCACAAGAGGATATTTTTACATCTTTTTAAAACTTTAATATCATTAGAATGAATTGTTTTTTGAGTGTCTCAATATCTTCCCTCATCTTAATATAATCACCCTCTGTCATCAAGTTCTGGTCTTCCCCCTGCCCCCAAATTTAGGCTACATAAAAAAAGTCTTAATGCTTTTCTATAAGATTAGAACTACTTTATATGAATATATTGTTCTTTTTTTCTTTCAATGACATTTTAACACTGGAATATAACATGTGTTTAAATGTACAAAAAATATTGTCATTCAGGTGTATATATGAATCTATTTTTAAGAACACAAAAGCAGGCACAGATATCCCTAGCTTCTCAGCTATTGACGAACTTATTCTGAATACAGAATCAACATTTTTGACATTTCCAATGCAGTTACTGGAAGCTGTAGCATTATTCAAATGACTAACCCTTGGATTATTTGAACAAATGGCTGAGTGAATGAATGAAAAGCCGCTTGGTGGCTGCACAGGAAGCTTATCTAAGTTGGTGGCATGGATATCCTGGACTGGGGTGGAAAGGATGGAAAAGCAGTTTGTTCTATCCAGGGATACTGTCCAGCCTAGACGTGTGGTCTGGGCAGACACGGGTGGAATCTCCACTCTGCTTTCTAAGGGCCCAAACAATTCAGCAGAAACTGGGAAAACATGTTAAAAGGTACTAAATATTTTTCTGAATTATAAAACAGTGCCTTAGCTCTACTAATGTTTTCTTGAATTTGTTAAAAAGCAACTAATGTGACACCTAAATGTAATGTGGTATTCTGGATAGATCCTGGAACAAAGAGTATTAGGTAAAAACTAAGGAAGCCTGAATAAAATACAGTTAATAGTGCATGTATATTAGTTCATTAATTGTAACAAATGTACCATGATAATATAAGATGTTGATAGGAAAATGAAATGTGAGATATAGGGAAACTCTTTTCTTCTCAATTTTAGTAAATTTATAACTGTTCTTAAAAAAATCATTTAAAAATATACAAACTATTAAACTTAATGAATACTTGCCCATGAATCTAACCCTTGACCAAAAGTAGAACAAAATTTTAAAATATTATAACAACTGGGCGTGCCTGCCTGGCTCAGTCTGTAAAGCGTGTGACTCTTGATTTCAGGGTCATGAGTTCAAGCCCGACACTGGGCATGGAGCCAGCTTAAAATAAAAAAATTAAAAAATATATTATAATAACTGATAATACATAGGAGGAAGATCATCATCAATGTCACAACAGAAGAAAGTAAGTAAACTAGTGTTAGGTCACACCTGAAAACTCAAGTGAGTGTGAAAAAGTTGTCAGTACACACTGGCCAGGGTAGTTTCTACAGATTTTTCTAGAAAAAGCTTGAATATCACCCTGATATTTCAACCTAAGAATTATTTGCTGTTTCAGACACCTGGGTGATGAAGACAAACAGGTCAAACATCTTTCAATGTAGGAGACAATCTCACAACTCAACACTTCTTTCTCAGTTTTAAAAATAAGCTAGTGAGTGGCACCTGGCTGGCTCAGTCTGAATAACATGAGACTCTTGACCTTGGTGTCTTGCATTTGAGCCCCATGTTGGGTGTAGAGATTAAAAAAATAACAGCTAGATTAAAAAAACAAAACAAAACAAAACAAACTATAGGACCAAAACTCAGGCTTGTACATAAAAATGCTGAGAAGAAACTCCATTAGCACAATCCTTCTGCCTGACTTGATTCCTATGACTAAGGTGATACAAATATATGTAGCAGACAGAAGCATGAAGTGGAAGAGCAGAAATAC
Organism: Neomonachus schauinslandi; assembly: GCF_002201575.2. Lineage (NCBI taxonomy): Eukaryota > Metazoa > Chordata > Mammalia > Carnivora > Phocidae > Neomonachus > Neomonachus schauinslandi. The sequence continues at coordinate 21,097,435 of NC_058403.1, read as the reverse complement.
GGTACAACTAGGGTTGTCCTCAACATAAAGACATTCTAGGAAAGAAAACTTGTAAGCATTTACCGTAGAATGCCTCATGGTTTCCTCATTTAACCAGACCTTTTCTAGTTCATCCCACTCTTAGCACTTTGCTTATACTACAGCTGCTGAGGCAAAACAAGTCTATAAAAAATGCCCATCAGGGACCTTACTTTATTAAAAAATATTATTGTAAGAAAGTTACCGTAGGAGTGGTCACTTGGCGAACTATTCAGGTTTATAGCTTTACCCTGTGGCACCAAGCTCTGTAGATGCTTCATCCATATCTCATTAGCATAGCCTAGAGTTCACCTGCAGTCCCTGTGACTTGTTCCCACTCATGCCAAGGGCTTCTTACCTCAAATGCTTGGTTTCTTTTCCTGAAGTTGCCTCAATGTTCCTGAGGGACAGACTGAAATTTCAAGGGGAAATGTTAATACCACTGCTAGTCACCTTCAAAAATGAGAGAGAGGAGCCAGAGGGTAAATATTCCAGCAATATGGAGCCTCCACTGCTCGTGATAGTAACTTACTCATTAAAATTTTACATGATTTCTTTCTTTCCTGTCCATATCTCCCTCATTCAGTGCTTCCTAGGATTACTGCCAAAAAAACCACAAACAAACAAACAAACAAACAAAAACCTTATTGAACTATAATCCTTACTTTAGGGTCTTTTTCTTGTAGGACATAAATTTAGATATGTCTGTACTCCTTAAAAGGGTAAGTAGCTTTAGATCTCTAAAGATCATTGCAACATAGGCTGTAATTGTGAATGTATTTTTACATAAGATTGACATAAGAATCCTCTACCAGGAAAAATAAAGTAAAAAAATTGGCAACATTGGTAAAGATGACCTAAGAATTTTTTTTAAATAATGAAACATCATAACTGATTTCAAAATATTTATTAGTTCGTCAGTCACATATAATACTCTTTAAATTTATTCTTTTTTTAATCAATTATTTACATGAGACAAAAAAGAAGGCTTTAAGAATAAGGATGTTTTGGGGGCACCTGTGTGGCTCATTGGGTTGAGTGTCTGTCTTGATTTCCACTCAGGTCAAGATCTTGGGGTCAGAGGATTGAGCCGTGATGCGCACTGTGTTCAGCGTGGAGTCTGCTTGTCCCTCTCCCTCTGCTCCTCCCCCCTTGCATACTCTCTTTATCTCTAAAATAAATAAAATCTTAAAAAAAAAAAAAAGAAAAGAAAAGGTGTTTTGGGGCGCCAAGGTGGCTTAGTCAGTTGAATGGCCAGCTCTTGGTTTTGGCTCAGGTCATGATCCCAGGGTCTTTGACTGAGCCCCACATCAGGCTCCATGCTTAGTGGGGAGTCTGCTTGAGGATTCTCTCTCTATCCCTTTCCCTCTGCCCCTCCCCCAACTCAAGCTCACTCTCTCTTGCTTTTTCTGAAATAAATAAATAAGTAAATAAATCTTTAAAAAGAAAAGAATAAGGATGTTTCAAGTTCCCCCACCTTTGAACAGAAGGAAAATCCACAAAAACAATACAGTAAATTCAATTACAATCGTGGCTATATTAATACACCTATGGGAAAGTGTATTTTGTGGAAAAATTGATAAACATCTATTTATATATTATTTGGCAGATTATGTAAAAAAAGTTATTTTAAAAATCAGTATTATATTCCTCCATCTTTATTTCTGTATTATTGATAACTTTTATTTCCTATAGAAGTGTTTTTATATTTACCACCTATGGCTTCCAATTTATAGTTTGTTTTTTGTTTGGTTTGTTTTTACATGAGAAAAACAGCAATATGGAAACTGACTTTATTGGAGGAATAGTGAAAAGTCTGAGGTTCGGTTAGAAACAAAAGGAGTAGTAACTTTCATTAAATTTTTGAAATTTCACAAAACTTCTGGAAAATCATATGTTTAAGAAGAGAAATATGCTGAGATTCAACAGATTTTGTTGTTGTAGCCAAAGAAAAAATAAGAGAACTGAGGCACAGTCTAAGCTACCTGGAAGCTCTGACTACAGGGTCATTCCTCAAACCAATGGCAACACAGGAAACAGTTTCCATTTATCAACTGATTGAAGACTGGTTTATTAATATTTGTTTCAGAAAGATCTTGTGAGGTATTCATGGGAGAAATTATGACTAAGAAAAATAGTAACTTATCTCACTGAATTTTGTGGCGGTTCCATATAAATAAAATATTTGATCATGTGTACTTTACATGTTCTGACTAATATAATTGATAAATTGAAGAAGTAAATAAGTCAGCTCATTCATTGCTTGTGGAAGGATGCTAAGCATCAGAAGCAGCAAGAGCTCACCTAAAAATGAAAACACTGAAAAATAAACATACGACATAGTGTTAAAATTGCCAACTCTGATATTTTCTCTAGTATTATTTTCCTTTCCCATTGTTGCCATCTTGTACTTTAGATTATTAGGAGTTCTGGGACACAAACACTTAGCAATGGGACTAACTCATTTCTTCTTATTCCTAGTGATTCCTAGAATAAAGAAACACCAAAGAAACCTTCTAATAAATGTATTTAAAAAAATCCTCATAGACATATCAGCAGCATTTACAGCATGAAGGGAAGTTCTCATCTAGGACATGCTTTTTAGCAGAATAGATCTGATCTGCTGAGGTTGCTTATTATAATTAAACTTGGAATTTGGGGATTTTGAGGAATTGGAACTCTTGCCTGGATGAAGAATGGAGTCAGTCACATATGCTGATTATTTAATGAGGTTTAAGATATTCTATAACAAAACGGCTTACCCTGTGAAGAAATATGGGCACATAACTTATTCCAAATCCATGGCACAGTCAATAAACCAGGAAGCATCCTAATGCCATAGAGAAATAAGCTTTAAGGGGAAGCTGCATATGAGGGTCTCAGATTTCTTCCAATGAAATTTTCACCAATTCCTTATATTATCAGTTAAGTGTGGCATTGTTTTCAATCATAAGATCATTACTCTTGTAAGCCTAACTGGACAATGCAATTTTTTGCATTGCCTTCTAGTTTTAGGAAACAGTTTTGTTCCATTAGAGGAGAATGTGAAACTTGGGACCTCAATTCTTGGTCAAAAGACATCTTTTAATCATTTGCTATTAGAAAGATAATAGGTGCTGAAAAAAATCCAGGTATTCTCTAGATAAAGTTCTAACATCATGGTATTTAAAATTTAGTGACTAAGATACTAAACATGTAAAATAAAGCAATGTTAGAGTAAGGAGGGAGTTTTATCTAAAGAACTTTATCTGAATAAGCAATGTATCTTTCTGAGCAACAGCATACTAGGCAGAGAGAAATGAGAGTCGATCAACCTAGGTGGAAATAAGTTTGTTGTGTGTTTGAGAAATAAGAATGCTAGTGTCTTAGATTTTGCTTTAAGGAAACCAATGGAAGCAAGACAAAGGCTTGCATTTAATTAAATTTAATTTGGAAATGATCTGCTGATCAAGAGGCCAGAAAGAGTGAAACAGGCAAAATCCCCAAATTCCAAGAGTGAAACAGGTAATTACAAAACTAATTCAAGGGTGTTATGGAGCTGATCACTGTTGTAGAAAAAATGGGGTTTAATCCTACTGGGAAGCCTCTTATGAGCTATGTAAATGGATCTCAGAATTTTCCACAAAGGAACTCAGAAGTGTCTCCCTAGTAGTTTTGTTTGTTTGTTTGTTTTTTAAGATTTTATTCATTTAGGGACACCTGGGTGGCTCAGTTGGTTAAGCATTTGCTTTCAGCTCATGTCATGATCCCAGGGTTCTGGGATCAAGCCCTGCATTGGGCTCTTGCTCGGTGGGGAGCCTGCTTCTCCCTCTCCCTCTGCTGTTCCCCCTACTTGTGCTCTCTTGCTCTCTCTGTCAAATTAATTAATTAATTAATTTGAGAGAGAGAGAGAAAGTGAGGGGGAGAGGAGCAGAGGGAGAGGGACAAGCAGACTCTACGCTGAGCATGGAGCCCAACACAGGGCTCAGTCTCACCATATTGAGATCATGAGCTGAGCTGAAATCAAGAGTCAGAGGCTAAACTGACTGAGCCACCCAGATGACCTTCCTTTAGCAGTTTCTGATTGCTAGTGAAAGAAAGAGATTTCCCATGAAACATTTCAATGGTAGCTTGTCTGATCTCACATATTGGATCCCTTCTGTGTTGCTTACCTATATGAGTCTTTTGACACTGTTCTAAATATTCTATTTTATTCACCAAGAACAATTATTTCCAAGATTTAAAAAGCAGTTCTAAGCACTGTCTCCAGGTGTCCCTGCCGGAACATTAAACACTGAGTCACAATAGAGTGCCCCCTTGAGAAATTTCCTCCTTGAGAAAATACTTGATAATTAATTATCTTGTCTTTGCTCTGTTTCACCTGCCCCTACATACAGATTAGGATACGAGGAGAGATGGAGTCAAATATTGAATAATCCAAGCATCATTTTGCAAGGGACCTGAACCAGATAAGCCTCTACGGGAATCTTATGTGAGGAAAGGATTTAGTATGGGGGAGGGAGCAGCTTCTTCCAAACAAGACATTGAAGATGAATGTAGAGATTCAAAATCATCAGGCTTTTTCACTTAATGGTCCATGGTCTGGGTCTCTAGAGATTTTTTTAGTCCAAGCATGGTTTCTTTTCTTTGGCATAGGAAACCCATAAAGTCTGTTTTTTCAATGTCCTTTCTTGTCCAAGAATATTGATATTTTTAAAAAAGATTTATTTATTTATTTGAAAGAGAGAGGGGGGGAGAGCAGAAGTGTGAGCAGGTGGAGGGGTGGAGGGAGAGGGAGAGAGAATCTGGAGCCTGGAGCCTGATAACTGGGCTCGTTCCCACGGCCTCAAGATCACAACAGAAGCCAAAACGAAGAGTCAGACATTTAACTTACTGAGCGACCCAGGTACTCCCAAGAATATTTATATTTAAATCCTGGGCCTGGTTTTCTTCAAAAGCTTCTCTATTCTCTTAGGTGGATTGAGAGCTGACTAATTTCAATTTTTTTCCTGGGCTTCTAAAAAGATTAATGAAGGTCCACTAATTGCACAGCCTCTAATATTATCATTGATCTTATATTAATAAGTGTATTGTACAAACCAATGTTTCATCTTCTAGCTGCACCAATTCCAGTATACCTCCTACAAAAATCTTAGTTATAATGCTATTACATGTCAAGAGTTATCACCACTCCACTTAACCCTGGCAATGGAAGCATAATTAGAATATTTTGAAATAACATCACTCATAGAACCAAAACCCATTACTGCTATTACTAATTATCTTAGTCAGGGTTGTCCTGAAAGAAGAGCCTGATAAATGGTTTGTATGTAGGTGGAATAGGAGGAAAAGGCCAAGAAAAGTATAATAGTCACAAGAGGAAGGAGAGAAAGCCAATGCAAGGATGAGTAAATTTGTTATCCAACAGAAAACTGAGGCAAAATCCCTCTAGGAACCTCTAAGGAGCAATATAAAGTATACTTCAGAATTACCCAGCTAGGGCTAGAATTTTATAAACATAATTATAACCCCCCCCGGTCACAGGTTTAGCACATGGTGTTAAAAATTAGCACATTTATGCAAACACACACAAACAATAACTGAATAGCTACTGTGCACAGTTAGGTGGAATGGAAGAGAATTCCTGGGATATAATGTGAGATGTGTGGTAAAGCTGAAGCAAGTAACTGACAGAGTACCTCTGCATGCAGCTGATTGCTAATGCAAGAAGAGTCCAGTTGAGTGAATGTTACTGGAGCAAGCTAAACAAGCAAAAAAGTAGCATGAAATGACTAGAAAAGTCAGCGTGGGTGAGATCCACCTGACATCCACATGACATTGGACTTTTGGAATTTTTTCTAAGACTTTAAGAGAAATTTTAGGTTAGAGGCAAAACTGAGAGGATAGTACAGAGATTTCCCATAAACACTCTGCCTCCACACATTTATAACCTTCCCTATTATCAGTATCCTTTACCAGAGTGTTGCATTTATTATAATTTATGAACTTATACTGAAATGTCATAATCACCTGATAGTCACAATTTACATTACACTTCACTCTTGGTATTGTACATTCTATAAGTTTAGGCAAATATAAAGTTCTATATCCACCATTAGATTATTATTTATTTGTAAACGTTGAGCTGGCCTTACATCCCTGGGATAAATCCCACTTGGTGAGATGTATGCTGTTATTTATATGTTGTTGGATTTGATTTGCTAATATCTGGGCCTGGTGCTTTCTCTTCTGGAAAGTTATTGATTCGATTTCTTTGATATAGGCTTATTCAGATAATTTGTTTCTTCTTGTGTGTTGGCAGATTAAGTCTTTCAAGGAATTGGTCCACTGTATCTGAGTTATCAAGTTTGTGGACATAGAATTATTTGCAGTACTCTATTATCCTATCTGTATCCTTTGGATCTATAGTGATGCCTCCTTGCGTGTTATACACAAACAATGAATCATGGAACACTACATCAAATAAATAAATAAATAAATAAATAAATAAATAAATAAATAATTTGTATCCTTTGTTTTTATCTTAGGTAACATGCTAAAAGTTTATCAATCATATTTATCTTATCAAAGAATCACCTTTCAGTTTCTTCCATTTTATTTATTGATGTGTGAATTTTGGAAGTGAGCCCAACATATGGAGTAGAGAGAAACTAAGACCATAAGGGTGACTGAGGGTTTTTTTTTCCCTCTACCTCTTTCAACTGGATGACTTCTGAAGTCATACTAGTATAGAGAAGACTGGCAGTCATATGGGAATGTTGAATTTGAGTATTTTTAGACCTGTGAAAGATGGTATTTAATTGACATCCACTACAAATGTTATATTTGGAAAGTTATATCCAATAGTAAACTTCAGGAGAAATGGTTGTTTGCTATATAAATTCAGGAGGAACCAGTAAATAAACCCATCAGAATTTGAGATCATTTGGAAGGTAGTGAGTGTAGGGAATAAAGAGAAATTCTGAAGATTCTTGAAAACACTAACATTTCTAAATCAAAAACAAAATCTGGCATTTAGATATTGAAAAGAATAGGAGTAGTCAGCAAATTTGATGGAAAACCAAAAGGCTTCCATGACTCATATCAAGTGAAGAAAGTACTTAATAAGGGAGGCATCTATCAGCTTATTCAAATATTGTTGAAAGGTATCAAATTTCCTGCAGATTTTTTAAAAATGGCAAGATTAACAGCAATTACAATTTAACCTTAATGAATGTGTAATAGCAGAGGTCAAGGGAGAATGGAAGGACAAGAATGGATATGCCTTCAGATTCCAATGGATTGGTACATTTGACTATAGTAAGATCAGGGATTCACTTGCAACTGTTTCTATATTCTCAATGAGATAATAATGCTAACTTACAGTATGTGGGGAAGTGAAGAAATGTGAGGAGTTCTCTTACTGAGTGGCTAAGTGAATTGGCCAGGAAATGGAACAGCCTTGTCAGGCAACCACCTGAAATGTCAGGATCTGTGTTCACAAATTTAAAGTGAGGTAAGTGCATATAATTGTGTGTACATGTGTTTTAGTACCATTCAAATGCACCAGGGTAGTTACTAGTTTATAGAGAAATAGATTTATCCAGGTATGGGGCTTGCTCAGGTGAAAGATGGATGATTGAGGTTACCTGAGAGATAATAATTATATTAATATACCACAGAATCTAAACTCGGCAATCAGGAAAGGATGAATAGAAAAAGTGATAGAGTTAATGGACTGGAGTTCAAGATGAAGTCAAATTGATTTAACTGGGTGAATAAAGGGCTTAATTTGGGAGTACATAAATCATAATTCATAGCAGAGGATCATGAATCTGATTTTCTGGAGAATTGTGATAATTAGCAACAATAAACACTAAAAAATGAGAACACAGAGAGGGGAAGATTTTATTTTTTTATGAAAAAATGAAAGAATTAGAACGTCAGAGAATTAAATATATGGTGCATATATGAAAGAGAAGTGATGTATTGCACTTCCTTCCTTCTTTATGTTTATTTGGTCTCACAGGGGAAAAATATTCATGTTAATACAAACAATAGCCACTGCTTTCTTTATTTAACCTTCTGTGATAGATTGCAAAAGTGACCACAAACCCCTGCACTCTTATCATGAAGTGAAGTCTTTCTCCGATGTTTAAGTCTGTGATGGTTATGTGAATTTCTTTAGCCAAAGGGACATTAGCAAACAGGATAAAAGCAGAGACTTGGCAAGAGCTTGATCTTTGAGTTTTATCCTCTTTTACCATGTTTTTAACCTTTCAACTACAATGTGAAAGAAATTCAGACTCCCTCCTAGAGAACAGGATACACATGACCCAATACCCTCCAATTAGCCGAGAGCCTTCCAAGTACCAGTCATGTGAGCTAGTCAACCACAGATCATCCATCACTTAGCTGACCTGCCACCTGACAGAGGATGCATAAGCTAGCCAAGCAGAAAACAGCTAGACTGGCCCAGTCAGGAAAGACTTCCCTGCCAACCCACAGAATTAGGAGCCAGATGCATGATTACTGGCTTAGGCCATTGATATTTTTGGAATAGTTTGTAATACAGCAATAGATAATTGATAGAGATATTGTACTTATAAGTGTCATTGATCTTGGGAATGGGCAATGGTGATGATGACTGGAAAATGCGGTGAAGAAACAAGCTAGGCTAGGAAAATAGTGAATAACCTATGCATGGGAGCTAGGGAAAAAAAAAAATCAATGAGGAAAATGTATAGTAAGCTTAAAAAGGGGTGACCCATATGATTTTGTATTAGAACAGCTTGCAAAACTATCATGTGGTCTAATTTGGAAGGTAAAGTAGGTGTCTAATGTACATGTCTAGCACATCTTCTATATATTATGTCTGTGGGAGTAAAGGTACCAGTAACTGGTCTCTTTAGTTCAAAAGAAATATATCCAATACTGCCTTTTAGACATGATTTTAGAGCACGAAATTCTGGACTTCATACTCTAAGGGCAAAATTGTAGGAGCCATTTCGGGTCCCTGGGATAAGAGTGAGCATATTTTCCATTTGAGAGAAATGTGAATAAGATGCAGCCAGAGGATGGGTATGATTGATTACCAAATGCCCATAAATACATTCCTTTCTATGAATGACAGGAATAGGTGGAGCATATTGCTCCAGCTGTTGAACCTGGAATGGCCACGTGACTTTCTTTGGCCAACCCACTTTATTGACCAATATGACACAGGTGAAGGCTTGACTTAACAAGGGCTGTACATTGGGATGCTTCTCTTGCAGTTTTTGTAACGATATAGTCCTTATCTGAAGAAATCCAGGCTAGCTTGCTGGATTATAAGGGAACTCAGGTGCCTGGACTATAAGAAACTCAGGTGCCTCTCTTACCCTGTACAACAGCTTGAAAAAGCCATCCATCTGAATTAAGGCATCCCTGATCACCCAGATACAAGCTGACCCCCCCAGTTAATAGCTCTATGGGCCAGTCCAGTAGTTATCAGCTGAGTCCTCTCAGACCAGAATAAGCCAGCAGACTCAACTGTAAGTGGACTACAAGGTTGTTAAACCACTAAATTTTGGGATGCTTCTATAAGCAGCAAGAGATGAAATACCTTTTTTCACTAGGAAGGACTATGCTGCCAGTGGGATTTGAAACTAGCACTGTTTTTAGTCCATCCATAATGATATAACATTCTCAAAATGTGATAATGCCATCAATGTTGTTTTAATTTACCATGATCATATACGTTAAAAAATAAGACAGTTATAAATGTGTAGTTAAGCTTATGAGAAATGTAAGAGAACCAAACCCATCCAGTCAATTTTTATAATAAAAGTTTTATTTTTGCGGAAATTGTTTTATGTAAAGCTTCTAAGTTCTGATTATACACATAATTAGTTTTATCTGTAGGTTTCCCTCTTATTACATTTTCATTCTAGTAAAGATCTTAGTAAAGATATTCTTAATAAAGATCAATCTTATTCAAGAAAATAATCAATACATTAAGGATTTGTAGCATTATTATGTGTCATAATTAAGGACTTAAAACCATTTAAAATTACCTAAATGATTTATGCTTATTAATTGTATATATATATATACAATATATATATTATATATATATATCAATATATATATATATATTTCATATATATATATATATGAAAACATGTTTGCTCATGTTGTTCTGTTAGGTAGATATTTTACAATAAATGGTATGGGGAATAGCACAAATGTGTAACTTCACCATCCAAAGGATTTAAAAATATATATAACATGCTTTAGAACTTACTGATTTAAACTCCTAACAATTATATTTTGAATAGTCAAGGATAATATATTTCTTCTCCTTTTTAGCACTATTCACAGGATATGTTATCAATTTCCTGCCACTCTCCCTGAAGGAACTAAAATTATTTTGATTTTATGTTAAAGATAAAAGGCATACTGGAAAATAAAAATGGATTTTGACATTTTTTCCCTCTCCAGAAGAATTCAAACATTAGCAGCACTCACTCTTATCAGGGCAATTCCCTGTAGAAGGCTAAAGCCTGCAATTGGTTCAGAATCGGTTCTGTATAGAGGTAGGTAAAGAATAAAAGAAGACTATCAACTATTCCTTTGCTAAACCATGCATGCATTTATTTGCATGTCTTCCCCAGTTTTAACTAACTTCACTATAAATAGAAGATGTATAAGACAAGTTATTAAAAGTAAGAGACTCTTCAACTAGTCTTTCAATCCTACTAAAACTTACTCAACCAATTTTATTTGCTTATACTGTTAATAAGCTAGACCCCATGCTTTAGAAACCTAGCTCAGATTGAAAACTGAGAAAAAAGGAAACTGGTTATATTTTTCACGGTCATATCTCTCCACCTTCTATATATGCATTCATCCTGCACACTCCATTCTGAACTATGGAGACAAATCTGATTTTTGTAATTGGCCAAGTAAAAAGAATACAGATCTTCCTTGACTTATAATGGAGTTTCATCCCCCCCAAAATAAAAATAAGTTGAAAATAATATAAATTGAAAATGCATTTAATATACCTAACCTGCAAACATCATAGCTTAGCCTACCTAGCCTACTATGCTCAGTACACTTACATTAGGCTTTAGTTGGGAAAAATCATCTCACATAAAGCCTATTTTGTAATAAAGTGTTGAATAGCTTATGTAATTTGTTGAACTCAATACTGAAAGTGAAAAACATTATGGTTGTATGGGTATAGGATGGTTGTCAGTGTACTGGTTGTTTACCTTGCTGACTGCATAGCTGGTAGGAGCTAAGGCTCGCTGCCATTGCCCATCATCACAAAAGAGGATTTTATAGCATATCACTAGCCTAGGAAAAGATCCAAATTCAAAATCTGAAAAATATGATTTCTACTGAATACATGCTACTTTCACGCTATTTTAAGTTGAAAAACAAGTTGAATCATTATAAATTGGGGATCATCTGTATAAAGATACTAATAGTGGAAGATTGGGAGGAGTTCAATACTGACCAAAGAGGGTACCTACTGAAAAGGAGAAGGGCAAAACATTAATGTTAGCTAATTGAAATAGGCATTGAATTAGTAAATTAAGTAGAAAGATCCAAGGACAGATCTTGCCAGGGAAAGGAGACTAAACAAGAGGTGTAAATATAAGTTTGGAATAATTTACATTCTTTTAATAACAGGAGTCAATGCAATCAAAAGAATCAATAATTCTGACTAGTTGAAGATAACTACCTAAGTCAAAGTTGTAACTGTAAATGTTCTCATTCCAATTTCCCTGGTGATAGGGACTTCAAATTATAGTGTCAGTATTGAACACATGCGAGATTAAACACTAATTAAAATGAGAAACTCCAATGAGCCCGCTATCACCACCTTGGAGGAAGTTATGTGGAGGGTCTTTGCAGCACACGGCCACACAGAACAAGAATGAACCTGGAAGGAATGGATGGGACTTAGGTACAAAGCAGGTGACTTAAGTCTGATGATATGCAAGCGATATTTGAGCATAGCTGACCTTTCTTATTTCTAGCAAACTTTGAATCAATACTAAATAATGATCATGTAATCTATATCCAGTATATATCATTGAAATCTACTCCCAAATTTCTTGTGGATGGCCTCTAGAAACTAGGACTGAGAAAAGGAACACTCACACTTCAGATGCTTTTCTAAGAATTCACTGAATCCAGGAGTCAATTTCTGGGTTTGTTCTCTACCCTCACCATCAGCCCAGGGAAGTTAGGCCCAGCTGCCAGTGAAATTTGAGAACTCTGAGACAATTGCAGTTGACATGAGCTCTCATTCACATACATTTAAGGCCAAAGGCTTAAACTTACAAAAGTTAGATTACCTGTTCTCATATCCATGAACTACATAAGGCAATAGACTAATATGTACTGAGCTTCCATTTAATTTACATGGGAACCCTATTCTCAGCTCCTGCTAGGGTCCTATCAGTGGTTTCCAAATATCTGGGGCTTCTCTGAATGGACCACTTGAGCTGGAGTGGGTTTCTGATACTAGGCAATAAAAACACCTGAAACAGGAGTAGAATATTCCAAGGGAATACCAAAGGCTAGGCTTTTAATAATTTTACATCCCTATTCTAAACAAGTGGTTATATGTATGATCCTTCCACTTCAGTAGATGTCATAATTTAATCTTCCTTATAATCACTCCAATTCCTACATTTCAGAACTTTACCCCTGCCATCTTCTTGCAGACATGAGCCAACTACACTCAGAGTGCAAACACAGAGATCAGAAGCCACTTTTAAAAGTACTGCACATGGGATGGGCCCATGGGTGGTTCAGTCAGTTAAGCATCTGCCTTTAATCTCAGGTCATGATCCCAGGGTCCTAGGATCAAGTCCCATGTTGGGATCCCTGCTCAGCAGGGTGGCGGGGGGAGGGGGGTCTCATCCTCCCTCTCCCTTTGCCCTTCCTCTGGCTTGTGTTCTCTCTCTCGCTCACTCTCTCTCTCAAATAAATGAATAAACATTTTAAAAACATAAATAAAATAAAAGTATTGCAAGAGGTACAAGTAAGGGACAATACATAAAAAGTCAGAACATACATTGAAGAATCTTAACTAAAAAAAATTACAAACCTTAATTTTAAAAAGACATAGGACTTCTTTAGAAAAGTATAGTTTAGTTTGAAACACTATAAAATGTAAGAGGATATGTAAGACATAGTAAAAAAACAATCTCCTACTACAAAAGGACACAACTGTGGGTGGTTTAAGGAATCCATTTTACAAAACCTTCAGTAATAATGTCAATCTCATTATCAATCGGATATTTTAATAAAAATGTCAGTAGGTTTAGGCATTAACGAATATTAAAAAAATAAATGCCACTTGTATAAATATAATGCTCATTTTGACAAAATATAACACTTAATAATGAAAACTTTTAAAAGGATAAGAGGTTGTCTATTACATAACTTAATAAACATGTTATATAAGGTAAAAACTTTAGGGGCCATTTATTAAACTCAGGAATTTATCCTACCAAACTTTTCCTGGAGGTGTAAGCCAATAAAATATATAAGGCACAATAAAAGTTTAGAATAAACAGGCAAAACCTTCAGAATTTAAAAATATGACAATGAATGCAAAATATTTAAGAGAAGAATGAAACAATAAGAATCTAACATGTCAGGATATAAAATCAACTTAGAAAGATCAATGGCATCCTTTTCAATAGTGTTGTATGCAATACAATAGAAAGGATTACCATGTATATGGTATTAGTAAATTCTATAAAGTATAAAACTTTAAAAATATAAAAATCTGGGGCGCCTGGGTGGCTCAGTCATTAAGCGTCTGCCTTCGGCTCAGGTCATGACCCCTGGGTCCTGGGATCGAGCCCCACATCGGGCTCCCTGCTCGGCGGGAAGCCTGCTTCTCCCTCTCCCACTCCCCCTGCTTGTGTTCCCTCTCTCGCTGTGTATCTCTCTGTCAAATAAATAAATAAAATCTTTAAAAAAAATAAAAAAATAAAAAATAAATAAAAATCTTATGGAAAATACAATAAAAGTGCATTGCAGTACATAAACCGAACGCACAATGTTTCTAGGTGGGAAGGCCAATGAAGACAAGGGATCTAATAACTATAAATTTATCTGTAATTCCAATTCAATTCCAATAAGTAGGACTTCATATTCCACTCAAAGCATATTTTGAGAACTGAATTTCTTGTAATACCCCCAGATCATTTGCTAGAGGAACAAGAATATGTTATTCCCTCATGGGTTATCTGGATATTTTCAATTATAGAGCAATTGTGAACACTATGACACTGACACAATCACCAAAGGAATTATGTCGATGACTGGGTTAGTGGAGAGGATCCAGAAATAAAATGATGCTGATCGAACAATTTGGCATAGCACAAAAGTAGCATTAGACGTTGAGTTGAAGATATAGTACACAGAAACTGGCAGCGAGAGCAATGTCATGTATAGAAAACCAAATATAATTAGTATTTGCTTCATACAAAAACACATATGGGGATGCTTAGGTGGCTCAGTCAGTTAAGCATCTGACTCTTGATTTTGGCTCAGGTCATGATCTCAGGGTCCTGGGATCGAGCCCCACAGTGGGGTCCATGATCAGCGGGGAGTCTGCTTGAGATTCTCTCTCTCTCTATCCCTCTCTCTCTGTAAATCTCTCTCTCTAAAATAAATAAATCTTAAAAAAATCCCACATACATAATTAATGATTAAAGGTTAGAAAAAAATCTCTCTTGTGTGTGCACAAATTCCACTGGAAGATTTGCTTTCCATGAGTGTTTGGTAAGATGAAAAGAATTCTCACCAAAGGATGTTGATGTTTATATGCCCAGCACCAGTTGCTAAGGTTCAGGGTAGAAGAGATAGAGAAGCAAGTCTGGCACAAATCCAGTATTTTGGGTCAGAAAAATCAGTCAAACATTTGGCAAACAATGACCGTGTAGATTGCACTTGATATCAGATGAATCTAAAATAGGGACAGAGGTAACAGAAAATTCCATCCCTACAACAATTCCCTCACATGGGAATTCTACCAAGTTTCACAGTTTCACAGTTTTGTGATCTTGCAAGTTTGTAGTTTTGAATTTTTATGGAAGGCAATACTCATGGTCTTGATTTATATTTGAACTTTTCTTCCAGGAGAGCTCTGTACCGGACTCCATGGGACTGCTCCTCCTTGTAACTTGAAGACCATACATTGCTAGGCCTAGAGACTGTCAAATCCTTGAGCCTGAGAGATCAGACTTCATGAATACAAGGCAGGAAGTCATGGAGTTTATGAGCTCATTATGCTTTGAGTCTATGAGCTCGTAAGACTGCAGACCAGGAACGTGCATCATTTATTAACAATTATAAGAAATTACAACATTCTGCCAAGCTCTATACTTTCGTGATTTATACACAAATATAATTGTATGTGTAAGTTTGTATAGAGGTGAAACATCTCACAGTAAGAGCTTAAGAAAATACAGTAACAAATCTCCAACCATATTGTAAATATTGTGACTTAAATATAGACCAAATACATACTTTTCCCTGCTTTGACTATATTCAGCTTTTTACTGCACATTTAAACTAATTTCTCTCACTTTCCTGAAAGTTGCTCTTATGTATGATCTAAAGAGAAGTATCTGAGAACAAATTACAGATGGAAAAGTAATTAAGTACCTTCCCTTAGGGCCCTCTAATTTTGTGTATCAACATATATATATATATATATATATATATATATATATATATATATTTACATATATATTTACTTGAGGGGGAAAGGGGAAGCACATTGTTTTACTCATGTAGCTTAAAAAATTAATCCACTTGAAGAATAATCTAATAACCAGAGAAAACTCAGCAGGGTGTGTGTGTTTACTGGGAGTGAAATGGGAACTTTTTTTTTTTTTCTCTGATAACAGGATATATATGATAGGCTAAGCAGCTAATAAAGAGCCCTCAGCTTAAAGAAGCTTAAAAAAGCTAGACGTTTATCTTTCCATTATTCAGTATCACAGAGGTGAACAGTCTAAGGTTAATTAGACCCTATCGTCCTCACCACAGTCCAGGTAAGCTTCTTTATAGAATCAACACAGAAGGTGCTCCTATCACTTCCATTCATATAATGGCCAGAATTATTGGCATGGTCACCTGAAAGTATTTAAAAGAGACTGAACTGTATTTTCTAGCACTGTGACCTCATCGTCATCAAAAATTCTGGGCTGGAGATGTTTTCACTAACATAAAAAAGAGAATGGATACTGAAGGATAGTTAGCATTCCCTGATGCAATTAACTTATTTCACCCTAGAGTTGTAATATCGGATACTACCATTTCCCCCCTCCGTTGATGCTTTTATCCTCAGGAAACTTTTTATAAAGTACCAATTATCATCAAGAGAATTGCCAGCCTTTGTCAGCAATTAGCTAAATAAATTTGATTAAGTCACCAACTATTTCTTCTTCAATAGTCTTATACAAAAATCTGTTATAAAATCTCTCATGAACTCATAAAATGTCAGACTGATTATATGCTGTCTGAACCACATTTCAAACTCCTTGATCATTAAGCATCTGTAATATCAGCACAACTGAGTAAAACAAATGATGTAAGAAAACATTTCCCTTAAAAGGAAATTTTTAGTGCAAAATTAGACTTTGTATTAGACTAGTAATATTTTGGAAATTATCAACAATCAGACTAATACTAATCTAAATCTGAGCTTTCTGACCTAATGTAGGTCAAATATTAGATGCTGTAATAGCAGACTAAATTATTTTCATCATGTTTGAATAAATTTTTTGAAGCATTTTGCTTTTAAGTAATCTCTACACCCAATGTGGGGCTCGAACTCACAACACTAAGATCAAGAGTCGTATGATCTAACATCTGCACCAGTTAGGTGCCCCATGTTTGAATTAATTTAAAAGTGAGATGAATTAAAGATAGCCATTTGAAAATTACAGCCACCTAAACGTGGCTTGTATATATATGTATGTGTCTGTGTGTCTATGACTTCATTCAAGCATATAAAATGACTTAGTGAATTGCCTTCTTTCTTAGGAGACTTACAATTAAATATTTATATACACTTGGCTGAAATAATGTTTTATTATGAAAATTAGATAAGCTAATATTATAACAAAAAATAGAATTATCATCAATAGATATTTCCTTGCAAAACCCAGGAATTTAAACTAATACATTTCTCTATAAACAGAAAAAGACTTGTGAAGCCATGTCATCTTATGATGAAGGTAAGAGTATAACTATGGGAAAATGTGTACCTAAACTAACCTTTATGCATTAATGACCCCAAATAAATATTCCTTCATATCCTTTGTCTCAATTTAAATGTCAATTTTTACAAAATGTTTAAAATCTTTACTGATTATACTTTTAAATAGAATTCAGCCTTATTATTCAGCCTTAAAAAACATCCTGCCACTCACAACAACATGGATGAACTTGGAAGACATTATGCTAAGTGAAATAATCTAGACACAGAAAAAAAATCCTGCATGATCTCACTCATGTGTGGATTCTAAAAAAAATTCAAATACATAGAAACAGAATAGTGGTTTCTAGGAGTGGAAGATGGGGGGAATGGAGAGATGTTGTTAAAAGGTAAAGTTGCAGTTAGGTAGGATGAATAAGCTTAGAGATCTAACATACAACATTATGACTAATCAATAATACAATGTTGTATGCTGGGAAGTTTGCTAGGAGTAGATTTCAGGTACTCTCACCATGTACACACATAAAGTGATAACTATGTGAGGAAATGGATAGGTTACTTAATAGGTTACAGTAATCATTCCACTTTGTATATTTACATAAAAACATCATGCTATATACCTTAAAAATGTACAATTTTTTAAGTGAGGGGTTTTCTTTAAAATTAATTGTTTAAAAATATGAAAGCCTTTGATGTCTTTATATTTTATAAATAGTAAGGTACATATAATAAAACTACTGCTTTGGATGTATTAATTTCTTTTTATTAATTCATTACAGATTCCTTCCCTTTCAATT
Source organism: Neomonachus schauinslandi (assembly GCF_002201575.2). Classification (NCBI taxonomy): domain Eukaryota; kingdom Metazoa; phylum Chordata; class Mammalia; order Carnivora; family Phocidae; genus Neomonachus; species Neomonachus schauinslandi. The sequence continues at coordinate 21,079,393 of NC_058403.1, read as the reverse complement.
GTTTCTCCACGCATGTCTTCTGATAAAGATGATATCAACCACCAAAACACAACAATCCCATCATCATGAAAACTATAAATCCTTTTTTCTCTCTTTGACTTTTATTCACTAATACGTATCACTACATTATTTATTTCTAACTTGCAATGTAAGATCAATTCAGAGTTTTGATCAATTTTAATCAAAGTGGTAGACACAGAGTATATACTAAAATATTTGTTGAGGGAATAGATAAGTGAACTCGAATACCCAAAGTATTTCAGAACTCTCATTACCAAAGATGCCTAGATGAACACAGTTTCTTATGAATTATAAAGTATTGGTCATTGAGGTAATTTAACAACAAAAACCCACATAGTAACTAGCTTGATTAAAACAAGTGGTCAGACCCTGGCAATAAGTCTGTTCTTTGTATTAATAGGTCTGTAAAATCTTGATTGTTTTTAAAGACAAAGAAAACTAATATCTTAACTTCTTGATGATGTCAATCAGAAAAATGCACATCGCAATTCTAGTAAGTCTGTACTGTCCAAGATAATTTGACATCTTCTAAAGCTCTGGATAGGAGGACAACAAACATCTCAACAATAATATCTAAGTCACTATGAAGAATGACAAAACGTTCTTCTCAAAGATGAGAAGAGTATAGGCCAAAATGAAGTTGAAAATATTGAAGGTGAATAAAAACTGATTCTACTCCACATAATGTAAGCTTTAAGTACTCTATCATATATTAAAAAATATATCCTTTGTCGCTGTTCACCATCATCAAGAATATTGAATTGGTTCAATATTGGTTCAGGAATATGACAAACTACCTGATTTGAAGAAGTCCACTTTTCCCCTCATTTTACTAAGGTGAGCCCAGAGAAATGGAGGTCAATAAGGAAATCTTTTTAGTTAAGGCTTAGAAAAAAATGCACAATATTAAATATAAGCATAGCAAGGATATAACTAACAAGACTATGCTTTCAGCTCCCCCCCCCCCCAAAAAAAAGAGACCAAAAGGCAGTTGTATTCTTTCTACTGGAAAGTTTAATAAAACGCCAATCTAGAAAATCATCCAGATTCTGATATTATTTTGTGGGCTTAAGAGTTAAGAGTGAAGGTCTTGTCTTTACTTGCTGACAATAGCCTTGTGTAAGTTTTTTCTTTAACCTAGTGACTTCTACTCCTAGACCCATGACATGTGTGACAGAGTGAAATTCATCCTGATGCTGTTGAAAAATGGTGACAATCCCAAAGGGAAATTCCAGCAAAAATAAGTAAGATTTAGTGTAGCAATCCAAGAATACTAGACTATAAACAAACTAAAAGTTCATGTAAAATATGATTCCAATTGAGGTAAAGATAAATATAGAATACTTGAAAAAAAGGTCATATAAAGAAAAAACTAAATAAATTTGGAAATAACATACAGATTAGTCATAAAAAATGAACGGATATTATAAGTATAACATTGGATATAGCTGAAAAGTTTATTTATGTTTAGTTGTGTATCTCAGGGACCTATCAAAAATTAAATACAGTTAAATAAATAACATTGTTCTGCTGCTGTATAAGATATAGTATGGAACAGAACACCATCCCTGCTGAGATTAAATAGAAAATTATATAATTTTTAAAAGTCTTTAAATAGATAAAGGACCTCCAGAAGCAACGGGAGCTAGAGAGGTTAAATATACAAAGAAGGAGGGGCACCTGGGTGGCTCACTTGGTTAACCATCTGCCTTCAGCTTAGTCACAATCCCAGGTTCCTGGGATTGAGCCCTGCATTAGTCTCCCCGCCCAGCAGGGAGTCTGTTTCTCTCTCTCCCTCTGCCCCTCCACCATGCTCATGTTCTCTTCCTCACACTCACTCTCTCTGTCTCAAATAAATAAATAAAATCTTAAAAAAAAAAAAGGAAAACAGAGAAGGAAAGCTACTACAGAAGAAGCAAAGATTGAACTCTCTAAAAAGAACATAACATTAACCTGAAATTATTTTTAATGAACAATATACCAAATAAGTACCCAAATAAACTGAATTCAAGGCAAGACAAGAATTTGACCAAAAACAGAAAAATAAGACTAAAAATCATAAGTGATTCAAATATTGGAATAGATGCACATTTATGCACACAACTTAAATAGCACAAAGCAAGGATTCCCAATAGGGAGTGATTTTTCCCCCTCTGGGTATATTTGGCAATTTCTGGAGATATTTTTGACTGTCATAATTGGGGAAGGAGCTTCTATGCCATCTAGTGAGTAGAGGTTAGAAATCCTGCTAAATATCCTACAGCGCAGGCGCACGTGCCTGGGTAGCTCAGGTCATCATCTCAGGGGTCCTGAGATCATCAGGATCAGGTTCCAAGCTCAGCAAGCAGTCTGCTTGAGGTTCTCTCTCTCTCTTCCTCTCCCTCTTCCCCTTCCTCCTGTGGGCCTATGTGCATGTTCTCTCTCACTAAAGTAAATAAAACTTTAAAAAATAAAAAATCCTATAGTGCACAGGAGAATCCTTCCACAACAAAATGTCATCAATTCCAAAATATCCTATCCTAAAATATCACTCCTGAAGTCGAGAAACCTTAAAACAAAATAGGAAAAAGAGGAAAGATTAAAATTCTCATGAAATCCTGAAATGAGGTATATGGAAATTCTAAAGATGAAAACAAATGATATTAAAAAGCTGATAGCTGAATTGTCTCAGACTAGACAGAAAAGGAGAAAGAATTAGCAAGCTGGAAAAGAGCCCACTAAAATATTCAAATGAGGCAAAGGGATATTTAAGTTTTGATGTAAGTATAGAATTGTCAAATTATATTTAAGAATCTCTAGTAATTTGGGGGTAACTATTCTGAATCTAAACAATAATTTGGGAGAATTTTAACAACATCAAATCATCCAATTCATAAGCACTGTATGCCACTCCATTTCATAAAGTCTTCTTTAATTTTCCCTCAGCAATATTTAATATTTTAATATGTATTTCTTAAAATTATGCTTGTAAATCATGTAATCTACACATGGAGTTTTATTTCTCCCACTCCAATCTTTATCTCATTTTTAATATATCTTGCCTTTGTGTGCTGATAAGTACTTCTTTGGAAATGATCATGGGAGATTATAATATTCCTTTGTAAAGGAAGGTAAAATGTATCCATGAAGCCACATTGGACTGAAAATATCTATACAGGAGGATCTAAAAAAGGATATTATCTCTTCAAATAGGTTTAAGATTGTACAACCAGTTTGGTTATGTTGTGTTTTAAGATATTTTTCTCTTTTCTCTAAATTGTCAGATGTATTGGCCAAAAATTTTTATAATATTGTATATTAATGTTTTAGTGTCTATAGAATTTTTATTTTCACTCCTGAAATTGATAACTTGTTTCATGCTTCTTGATTAGTTTTGCTAAGTGCATGCAATTTTAATCCCCCCCCCAGATTCTCAATCTGCTTATATATGATGACCTCATTTTGAGTTCTTGACTATATTAAAAATAACTACCTTAAAATTGTCTCCTAAATACAATTGCTTGGTCATTTTGTGGTTGGTTTGTATTGAATGTTTTCATTCTTGCCCATGGGTTACATTTCCATGATTTTGGTATGCCTAGTAATTTTTGATTGCATACTAGACATTATAAATGTACTGTAGATTGTCTGCCTCTGTTATCCTCCTTTAAATAATGTTGTCTTTTATTCTAGCAGGCAGTTAACATTGCTAGGTTTGAATGCGAAACATTCTGACTCCTGAAGTTGGCAATAGCAGAAAATTATCTGATCTTTTATCTTCCCAGCTGTTGTAATTAGCTGGGACCTTGGAATCTCTTTCAAAGACATGTATTACAGGAGTCAAACAGCAACTTGGAGAGAGTTTGAGCAGAGTTTTGGAGCTCTCCCTGTATGGATTTCCCCTACAGCATCTCACTTTTAATTTTCTCATTTCCCCTTTGTCTCAAATTTACCATTTGATTCCTTAAGCAAGTGAAACTGACTTTGTTTGATTCTGTATACTTCATTGTGTGTGGTACCCTATAAATAAATGCTATATATGTGAACTTTACCCAATATGGTTCCTTTTCAATACTGATTTTTTTCTAGTTTATGATTACATTACTGTCCTGTGCCTTAATCCATTCTAATGTTTTATCCAGATGTTATTAATGTTAATTGCAAAAAAATAGTCAAATAAATGTTATTTTTCATTGCAAGACACAAAATGGCATTAACATTGACTTTTATGCTTTTGTTTTGTGAACAGCTGAGAAATATAAGCTTTAGACATTTACATCAGCTAAGTTACGTATATATGTTTAAATAGCATTGCAGTAAGAAAGATATATAGAGATGCTAAGAAAACACAAAATTACTTTTCTTTTAAAGGGAATGGTTATATGACTCACTTTTGAGGAAAAAAATAGGAGCATTCTTGTATTAGAGAATATTTTCTGAAATCACAAAACCTAGGTTCAAATAAGATTTCTTCATTTTCTGTTTATATCACCTGAAGCAAGTCATTGAACTTCTGAGCCCAATTTTAATCTGTAAATGAGGATAATAAATAACTGTCATATTTGACTCATAAACAATTATGAAGTTCAAGTGACTTAAGTAAAATTTAAAAAATCTATGTGCATGTAACAATATATTAAAATAAACCTATCACAGTTTTAGTTTTGGCAGAGCTCCCAAATTGATACATGGCAACCCTTCCAAGTTTCCTAATTCAGCCACCATACTTGATCGGCAAATGCTGAATGAATGTGTACTTGACAATTACCCTCAATACACAGAACATATAAAAGGATCCTCAAAAGGGCACCTGGGTAGCTCAGTTGGTTGAGCGTCCAACTCTTGGTTTTGGCTCAGGTCATGATCTCAGGGTCCTGAGATTGAGCCCTGTGTTGGGCTCCATGCTCATGGGGAGTCTGCTTGAGATTCTCTCTTTCTCTCCTTCTCTCTTTTCCCCTGCTCACTTACATTCACTCTATCTCTCTCAAATAAATACAAAAATCTTTAAAAAAATAAAAGGATCCTCATGGAGAGTAGATGCAAAAAGTTTTCTACAACCAGTCTATATGTACCCCACATACTCCAGTAAGGGTAGATATTGATAGAGGGTTTTATCTTCATCTCACAGAATTGAATCAGAATTCAAGGAGATGATGGGGAATTTTATTTATGTCTCCTAAATACTGGGGCAAGGGGATGGGGGCATTCCAGCTCATTGTTAAAACTAAATCCTAACATTATGGAGAGAAAACCCTGCTTGTGGCAGAATGACAATTGATAGCTCTGTTCAGAAAGTAAACTCACCCAAGAATTAATCTACTGTTCTTTTTTCCAAGTGCCATACCTAAGTTTTATAAGAGTTGTGTGAGTTAGAGAGATTCCACAGGGTTATTTAGACACAGCTACTTTGGCCTTTGTCATTCATCAGCAATAGTCTGGAAAGCACTCCTCTTTTTTTTTTTTTTTAAGATTTTATTTATTTATTTGACAGAGAGAGGGATAGTGAGAGAGGGAACACAAGCAGGGGGAGTGGGAGAGGGAGAAGCAGGCTTCCCACCAAGCAGGGAGCCTGATGTGGGGCTTGATCCCAGGACCCTGGGATCATGACCTGAGCCAAAGGCAGATGCTTAATGATTGAGCCACCCAGGCTTCCCTCCTCCTCAACTGCTCATCCTCAGACTTCCTGGATTCTTCAGCAAAATTCAAGAAGCAGCCACAGACCTCAGTATTTCCAATGAAATGCCTGCTTCACCTCCACCTCCACACATTGCGGAAATTAGGGACAGCTCCCATGACTCTGTGTTCCTTCTAAGAATACTCCCCACAACTTGAATACCCGCCCATCCTTGTCTGACTTGAATAGGATCACAGTCTGTATGCCTGTCCCTTCACAGCTCCTATCCATCCTAATGAACAATAACCAACTCTTCCAACTGGAAGAGTTGGCTCAGGCCAAAAAATTCAATATCATCTGGACTTCTTTTTTACTCATACCTCATATATGATTCTCCAGAATATCCCATCGGGTCTACTGTTAGGCATTCTCAACACCTTCTCCCCACTTCTCCACAATCATCTTGATCCAACACACCATCATCTAAGTGGAATTTTGCCATAACCACTTACCTGGTCTCACTATTCTGTCCTTGATCCTCTAGTCTTTCATCAAAGTAAAAGTCTTTCATCAAAGTAACAGGAGGGGTACTTTAAAAATACAATTAAAATTACATCACTTCAATGAATTCCAATTTCCTCAGACTAAAGATAACTGAAAACATCCTTCAACAGTGGTAATTTCATTTGGCTGTTCATTTGGCCAATCACTCTGGCTTCCTCATGGTGCCTGGAACACCTAAGCACTTTTGATCCTGTAGCATTTTGTACTTTCTTTCCTTTTTTTTTTTTTTTTAACTGTAGTATCTCTAAAGCCTAGAATAGTGTTGGCACATAGGAAGTGTGCAAAAATATTTTTTTTCCATGAGAATAACTACAAGGTCTTTGAAGATGGGTTTCTTTAGGTATATATATACAATGGAATATTATGCAGCCATCAAAAGGAGTGAAATCTTGCCATTTGCAACGACGTGGATGGAACTGGAGAGTGTTATGCTGAGAAAGAAATGTATCATAAGACCTCACTGAAATGAGGAATTCTTAATCTCAAGAAACAAACTGAGGGTTGCTGGAGTGGTGGGGGTGTGGGAGGGATGAGGTGGCTGGGTGATAGACATTGGGGAGGGTATGTGCTATGGTGAGTGCTGTGAATTGTGCAAGACTGTTGAATCACAGATCTGTACCTCTGAAACAAATAATATATTATATGTTAAAAAAAAAAAAAAAAGAAGAAGAAGATAGCAGGAGGGGAAGACTGAAGGGGGGAAATCGGAGGAGGAGATGAACCATGAGAGACAATGGACTCTGAAAAACAAACTGAGGGTTCTAGAGGGGAGGGGGGTGGGAGGATGGGTTAGCCTGGTGATGGGTATTAAAGAAGGCACGCTCTGCATGGAGTACTGGGTGTTATACGCAAATAATGAATCATGGAACACTACATCAAAAACTAATAATGTATGGTGATTAACATAACATAATAATAAAAAAAAAAAAAGAAGCCATTAACGTTTCCATGAGAGTCAGCTTTGTGTACCTGCCATATCCACAGAAACCTAGTGTCCAATCAATTTCAACATTCAGAGTTTTAAAATTTGTTTTCTGTCTTAACTCCCCATTCTCTCCATGCTCAAGAATCATGGAAGTCAGAAGTTACAGCTAAGGAACTTGTGTTGGGATGGGGAGGACCTAAAAGTTAAAGACAAAAGACCACACTGATTTGCAGCAGTCTGCTCAAACTGGGGGAAAGAAGGAAGTTTCAAAACCTAATGAAGTTTGGAATTCAGACTATCACCCTAAAGTGGCCATAATAATTATTAGGCTGAGACTTTCTTGGAATTTAGTAAAGAAAGTTACATTATCGTTAAGTGATAATGTCTTACAAGGACCACTATGAACGTCACCCAGTGGGTCAGAATTAGGTTGCAGGCACTGTTTTAGGAAAAGGAATGCTTATTTTCTGATTCAAACTCCAAATCCCACTTGAGAAGTTGAATACTTAATAACAGTTAGTATTAATTGAGGATATTATATTTGAAACTTGGGCTAAAGAGAATAGAAAAATAAAACATTTCTTGAACTTATTATAAAACATTTTTACAAAGCTAATTGTTTTCCTTTTATTTCTTTGCTTCTAGGGTGCAAAAAATATTTGTATTCTCCTAACCTATCTATCCAGGTATAACCCAAGGCAGAAATCATGTAATTGTGATACAATTATAATCAGTCACTTACAGGATAAGGAGAGCTCTGAGAAGAGTTATTTTTATAGTTTCCCACGTAATATTTTCCCGTTACTGTTTTTTTTTTCTCTCCCCCAATTTTTATTCTCCTTCACAAAATGGTTTCTCAATTTTACTTTAATCCTGCAAAAGCAATTCCTGGCATAAAGGGTGATTTCATGGCCAAAGTTTTCCTCTGCTAGCTCTTTCTCCTTTCCTTCTAAATGATGAGTTCTGTTTCTCCATTTAATACTTTTTTAGGAAGTAATGGACCAACTTCTTTTTTATTAACTGTTGTACACCTAAAGTAACCAAAGGTTTCTCTGATTGTGAATAAGAACTTTTTACCTTCAGACTTTTCCCTTCCCTACTTGAATGGATTTTTTTTTATGTCGATTATGCACCATGACTACTTTTATATTGGTAAAAATAGTAACAATAATAATCATCCTTCTCACATTAGTCATGTGACAAAATCCCAGAAAATACTGGTTTAATGAACTAAGTCATGTGGAACTGCAGAGAAACAAGTCAGGACTCTTCTTCCTCTCAGAGAAGAATTGGATTTGACCTATGTGTGTGAGAAAGAAAAAGACACATCCAATGAGTATGATACTTTTCAATTGTTAAATACAAAATAATTGTTTTTTTGTTTGTTTGTTTGTTTTTTTTTTTTTTTAAAGATTTTATTTATTTGACAGAGAGAGACACAGCGAGAGAGGGAACACAAGCAGGGGGAGTGGCAGAGGGAGAAGCAGGCTTCCCGCGGAGCAGGGAGCCTGATGTGGGGCTCGATCCCAGGACCCTGGGATCATGACCTGAGCCGAAGGCAGTCGCTTAACCAACTGAGCCACCCAGGCGCCCCCAAAATAATTGTTTTAATGTGCCTCTCAAAGAGCTTGATAAATCTTAGTTGCCCATGAATGTTCAGCTCAGCCTGTGATTTTTAGGAAGTATTCATTTGCTACAGAATCTCACATCACAGATCTAGGTAAACAGATTGCACAACTGCCTGCATGATATTGGGAGCATGCTTCCCCTACTCTAGTATATACAGATAAGTGCTACATATATATACATAATATATATATTCTAGGACTGGTATTTGAGATTTCTAGTTGTCTGAGCAGGAGTCATACATTTACATTGCTTCCAGCTTCCCATGGCAGGTACATTCTTCCTTGGTTATGCTGTTTGGCAGGCAATGGTGAATTTATAATTTTCAACAGATGGCTCCAGTTAGAAGCATATACATTGTACGGTCAAAAAGGAGCCCGGGGAAGTTGATCAGGACATGAAGAATATGCAATTTCTTTGTCAAAAAAAAAATGGACACACTTCAGTTTCATAAAAGTTTTGCGTTTTATACTCAGATGAACAATTTAAGTGAAAAGGGAAAATTAAGTGAAAAACAAATAGGTTTTTACATACATGCATTTAACTAAAAGATCTCAACAATTCAAGGTCTCACATACATCCCTTTTATTTATTTATTTTTTTTTTATTTTTTTTTTTTTTTAAGATTTTTTATTTATTTATTTGACAGAGAGAGAGAGTACAAGCAGGCAGAGAGGCAGGCAGAGGGAAAGGGAGAAGCAGGCTCTCCCCTGAGCAGAGAGCCCGATGCGGGGCTCGATCCCAGGGCCCTGGGATCATGACCTGAGCCGAAGGCAGACGCTTAACGACTGAGCCACCCAGGCGCCCCAACACATACATCCCTTTTAGTTTCTATTTTTATTGGTGGAATCAAAGAATATTTATCTAAAAGTCATTTTTTTTCTTTCCGGCTTGAATACGGGACTCCTAATGTAATCTGAGGTAATCACAGTGAAAACAGCTCATTACATGAAGGGACCATACATGGGGCACCTGGGTGACTCAGTTGGTTAAGTGGCTGACTTCATTTCAGCTCAGGTCGTGAGCTCAGAGTCCTGGGATCTAGCCCTGCATTGGGCTCCGTGCTCATCAGGGAGTCTGCTTGAGGATTTTCTCTCCCTCTCCCTCTGCCCCTCCCCCCCTTTCCCTCCTTCCCTCCCTCTCTCTCTCAAATAAATAAATAAATCTTTAAAATAAAATCAAAAAAAAAAAAAAAAAAAAAAAACAGCTCATTACATCTTTAGTCTTACTATACCTCAGAAAGTTCATGAAGCTAGAAGGCAATGGGGACAAAAAGAAAACTAGGTGGAGTTGGGCATGAGCATTGCTCAAGCATTTTCAGTAGTACTGTCTCCACGTCATTAATCCCCATGCAACCTAACATCTATCCTTTGACTTACAGGATTTTAGAATGTCCGGGTGCTGCCTGTGTCTTAGTCTGCAACTGGAACACACTGACATTTCTCTGTGATGAGTATTCCATACTCTCCACCTTTTGTCATCTTGTTCATACTTGTTCTATACTTTATTACATTGTTATTCAATCCCATGACAATTCATCTCGGGTACACAGATCCATAACTCACATTCAGGTATACTTCTGTACTAAACACAATAATAAACATACACAAATACTCATTCTCATGCACACAAATAGAATAATATAATACAGATTATTTTAACATAATTTGCTAATGTTTTATAATAGTTTAATTCACTTCTATCCCTATATTTACTCAATCTTAACTTTCAGGCATCCCCCCAATACATGAACACATGCATACACATGCTTCCCAAACATTTTTTGAAAAACCAACACTACAGTAACAACCGGTTTATATTCTATCAGGATGATTTCTTGCTAATAACAAGTATTTGACTATGTTTAATATTGTTTGTAATAGCTGAAATTTTACCACATATACGTGCTAGTATAGTCATGTAAGTAGATGTTAGCATTATTCATTTAACAATAAACAATGTCATATAATGTTCATTTTTTCCGCTTTATTTTCATAATGGTCATTCTTACTATTAAAATATACTGACTGAGACTTGGAATGCTGTGAATATCATTCTAGGCATTGTCGCCAGGATATGTAACAAAAGAAGACCTGAATAGCTTTAAAAAAAAAAAAAAAAAAAAGCTCTCTAAATAGAAAAACATTTTGTTGCAAATTTCTTTCTAAACTGTTCCTTTTATACTGGGGGGTGCATTCTTTAGGTAGATTTGCTTCTACAATATAAGATTTCTGATTTTGCTTTACTGACAGTATAATTTTCAGCTGTTTATACATCTGGCTGGACACAAAATGGGCAGGTAGAGCTTGCTAAATCCTAATGATAGTATTATACTATCATTAGCATATTAATTGCAGGATAGCAGCAGAGAAAATTCAAATGGTTTGGTCTGACAGAAGTCCCTGAAGATCAGATGGTTTGTATTATTTTCTAAAAATCTGTTTTATTATTTTTTGTCATTGTATTAGTCTCATTTCCTTAACCAAGCCACCAAGAAACATTAAGGGCTTTCTTTCGTCACTCTAGAAAAACAAAATCACTTTAGCATTTAGAGTTTAACTTTAAACCCAAATTCTTTCATATATTTAAGTTCTCATATTTTATTATTGCACATTCTGGTATACTATGACAAGCGCTTTCTCTAAAATTGTCAAATATGTATTAGGTCAAAATTTAAAAATGAGATTAAGTTTTCTTGAAAATCATGGAGCTCCATTTCAAAATTCAGAATCTTCAGAGATTTTAATCACAGATTTTCCTTATTACCTTAAGCAGCAACTTAAATATGGATCCCTAAAACCACCGTTTTTGAGTGCATTTCAGTTATTTTTCAATTTCAAAAAAAAAAGAAATAGAAAAAGAAAAAAAACAACCACCAGTTTAAAATATAGAGTATAATGTAGAGGAAACAAAAGAAAACCATTAGAAGAATAATGGGGCTTTGCAGGGGAATGAAGAGCTATATATTTCTTGAATTCATTTTTTAAAAATATTTTATTTATTTATTTGAGAGACAGAGAGAGCACAAGCAGGGGGAGGGACGGAGGAAGAGGGAGAAGCAAACTCCCCACTAAGCAGGGATCCCAATGTGGGGCTTGATCCCAGGACCCTGGAATCATGACCTGAGCCAAAGGCAGAAGCTTAACTGACTGAGCGACCTGGGTGCTCCATGTTTCTTGAATTTAGAAGTGAAATTTAAGGAAAGCCGCCAGAGCCAAAAAGAAATAGCTGTCATTTCTTGAATACCTACTGTGACATATGGCAGCCTAGCCAGTTACAGTTTATGCTTAAAAGTGTGCTGACTGGCATTAACATTACCAAAAATTATGGGCTTGAGATATAAAGTGTCTATAGGAAGAACTCTAGGATCCTGGATAGCTAGGACCTGTGAAATTGAAAAGCTCAACAACTCTGACAAAGCATAATGTTCAAGGATAGATTTATGTCATAAAGACTTTATAGAATTGTATTTAACTAAAAACCAGTTATTGGGAGAAAGTAATACATCATTCTATTATCACCAAAACACCAATTAAACAAATTTGTGTAAATATTTGCCATAGGAGAAATAAATCCCTTAAGGAAACGGGTACAAGACATGAAAGTTTGATTGGCATTGAGGTGTTTAAGGAGAGCAGAACCAAGAAGGAATATGATATTATAGAATTGGCTATTTTTCTATGCAAATGCTATCCTCTGCCAGCCCTACAGTGATCACTATCAAGATGCCATTTATAGTAATATGTAAATTCATATTTAGACTTGATTATCTGAGAGTCCAGAAAATAACTGAACAAGTTTATAATTGAATAAATTTGAGGCAAATAGGGACTCATGGGAGGAAATATGAACATTTCAAATAAAGGCAAATAGAAAAGATAAATAACATATATGAATTCATTTCCATTCATTTTCTCATGTAAAGCTGTAAAGAGAACCACAGTTTGACTTTAAAAACTCTTCAGTACAAGCAGTTTGTGATTATCTTCATTATTAAAAGTTGAGATTTATTAAATTTTAAAGTAGACAAACCCAAGAACCAATAAAGTGGCTCAATTTGGAAGAACTGAGTCCAAGATGAGTTCAAAATTAACAGATTTCCAATTCCAAGGAGATTTAGCTAATATTCCCTAAAGATAGGTGTTCCCACTAAAATATTCTTGGAGACACATAGGCTAAAAAAAGTAAAGTGAAACAATGCAGGTCAAAACTGTATTCAACATTTGAAAAAAATTCCATTGATAGATGATCTTTTGTATTGTTAATAGATATGAGCAATGAATACCTATTTACCATTGAAAGAGATAAACATTTACAAGACTGAAAGAACAAAAAGTAGTAATACTTCATATTTATCTGAATGTCTATAACCATTTTTTTATGTTGGACATTTTCTAGGAGTGCTATTTTTCTCCGATTCCACATATAAATCATACACACAATACGATTCATATATAAAATAAGAACTATATGAAGCAAATCTAGAGATCAGTAGGTAGACGTTTGGATTATACAATGCAAATCCAACAATTCTTGCTACATGAGTATAATGAATGGCAGAGTGATGTTTAGTAGGGAAAATGCTGTTTTTATTGTATATTTTTTAATATTATCAGAGGTCATAGCAGAAAAGATAGAAAATACCCCATCTCAATTTATCAGAGAATCTCAATTAACTCATGTTAGATCCTATTTTTTAGACAAATAATTTTATAGATCTTTTTTTAACCTATTGGTCTAAATATAATCCAATGATAAAGATCAAAGCCATCCACTCTAAATATGTCTATAATCATTTGATATAGATTGCAGTTAATTCTAAAAAAAATACTATGGGGAATATATTCTTTATTATAGATGAACGTCTTGAGCCAAAGAGATATTATGCAATGTGACTAAGATCAGATAGTGTTTGTCAGAGCTTGGGAACATACCACATACAAAGCTAGGTTTATTAAAAAGGAGAACAAAGAAAAAAATAGTAGTTGAATTTTTTTCCAAAAATCCAAGAAACCACAGATCAAGGAAGCCCAAAATTCTTCACATTGGAAAGAGTAAGTATGGAAATGATAAAAAGGGGAAAAAAAGAGAGTTACAAAGACACATAAAAATTAAAACGATAAGATGCCTTGAAAACAATATCTTTTATAAAAAACTATAAATGGGTATGTGTCCAGCAATAGAGCTTCAAAATGCCCAAACTAATAATTCAGCTATAATTATTCAAAAAGAGGAGATATTTTTTGGTATTTCAATCTCTTCACTCAATAATTTAAAGAGCAAGCATAAACAAAAATCAGGAAGAATAGAAAAGACCTGGACAAAACTGCTAATAAGTTGGTTTTACCACCATTCATAGAACATATCCTCCCTCGACACCAAATTATTACTTTTTTTAACCAAAAGAATCATTAAGACAGACAGTATTTTGGTCCCTGAAACAGACCTCAACATATTTAAGAGAATTGTGATAGTACAAAGTATATTTCAGACCACAGTACTATTGCACTTGAAATCTAATAAAAGATACTTAGTTCCATGTGGAAAAAAGAAATGCCAGAAAGGGCAGAGAAATTAACACTTAGAGTAAAATGTATATCTGTAAAAGGCTTACTGATAGAAAGGAGGGAATTACATGAGAGAACAACTCAAAATTAAAAAAAAAGAACAGCTCAAAATTAAAGAATTAAGACTCTCTCTATAGAGTCTTACATCCCCAACTATCTAATAAAATAGCAGAATTGATTTTTTTTTTAGTAGTGGACTGAAAAAAACCTCTACATTCACACATATATACATATGCACATGATATGTAAAAGACAATGTTCTTATGTTGGCAGCAGATTGTTAGAAGACATAATATTAAAATCAAAGTTAGCAGTTAAAATATATAAAACACATAGAAAGTCTACAAAATTATGGAATCTTTCATGTCAGAAAGTGAAGATATACAGTGTTGTTGCATAAAATATTTTGAAGATATAACATACTTTCAAAATTGACCCATTGATACCTATCAAAATCTTTGCAAGATTTTATATTAACTTAAGCCAATTCTTCATAAAAGAGCACAATAAGAAACATTTAATTATGGAAAAAAATGCAGTCGGCTATAGGCTTTTTAAACCAGTTAACAAAAGTGAAGTTAGTGAAAGCTTAGAGAAATAGCAACAAATCCATTGACCATAAGAAAGAACCCAGAAACCGATCCCTGTATGTGGAAATGTGTCTGTGTATATCAGAGGAAAATGGTACTTTTAGTTATATACTTCCAAAACTACATGGATCCCTACCTCACTCCACACTCAAACTGAATTATTAATTATAGACTAGCATGTAGTTGAAGTTAGTTCTTATTTAATATTCTCATGTTTCATAATCAAATTGTATGTGATTTAATTGATTAGACCACTGTACCTGGGTTTGTATCTTTTGTTGATCTCTTCCCAAGTAGAGAACAATTTTTCTTTCAGTTTATATCTGTGCCTATGTTCTCCTACTTGAATTTTCAAAAACTGAGCTTAATAACACATTGTCTTTCCTACAACTTAATGAGTTCTTCTGTATTTAGGTTAGAGAGTAAATACCAAGGGTGAATTTCAGTCTGTGTAACTATTTTGGAGCCAGAAATACATTGGTACTACACCTCTTTGGTGCAAAAGTGGATAAAAACATTTACTCCTACTAGCTGAGATTTTTCCCCAGGGTCAGACTGATGCCTCTAGAACCAAGACTTCATAAGCATCATGAATTACACCTGGCTGCAGTAGAAAACAATCAGCCAGTTGTGGGCAGCCTCACACTCCAGTGTGGATAGATCTCAATGCCCATTGGAGAACATAATAGCCACCGAGCATATGGCTAGATCAACATTGTCTCCTCCCAAGTTAGTCTTGTCTCAATCATCCATAATGAGTTCCTGGGGTCCCCACCTTTTCCAAAAAGACAAAGCATGAATATAAAAATTTTCACTTGGTAAATAGCATATCTGAGAAAGTGAAAAAGTTTGTTTTGCTGAAATACCATCTTTATTTGGTCTAAATCTTTAGCATTAAAACAAAATACAAACAAATCATGTTATGTTCATGAAAACTTCACATAATAGCTTGATTTTAATCTTTTGTGAATAAGGATTAGTGTTATATTAAATTAGAATCAAAGATTGTATTGCAAAATATTTCCTTTCTTTTTAGGAGATAAACTCTGTAATAGTGTATTTGTCTCTGATGATTAGAATACAATAGTGATTTACTATATCAGTAAGTATACTATTATACACATTTTACGGTATGGTTAGGAAATAACAAGTTCATAATTTATAGACATTTTTCCTGGATTTATGAATATCCAAAGAGGTCTCTATAACAGAATTGAATTTTTCACTCACCAAACTAATACATAGATATTAAAGCTTAACTACAATTCTTACATAATTGAACTTATTGTTAATAATACTTTGCAACATTAGGTTATTTGATGATATTGAAAAGTTACATTTTAGGGGTACCTGGGTGGCTCAGTCAGTCAAGCATCCAGCTCTTGATTTCAGCTCAGGTTGTGATCTCATGGTCCTGGGATCAAGCCCAGCATTGGGCTCTGCGCTCAGCATGGAGTCTGCTAGTCTCTCTCCCTTTGCTCCTCTCTCTCTCTCTCTCTCTCTCTCTCTCAAGTAAATAAATATCATAAGAAAAAAAAAAAAGAGAGAGAAGTTACATCTTCGCCTGAAACATAATGCTTGAAATGGAGACATTGGTCCTACACCATTTTGATAAAATAAGATTTGAATTGGACCTTTCTAATGTTTATTATTCTAATTTCAAAAATTACTTAATATTGGTTATTTTCAATTTCAATTCATATTGCAAATGAACCATAATACTTTTCAGCTAACACGGTTTAAATTTGAAATCCTCAAGTAAAGATGTCCTCAGACCACTATTCTAGTATTAACTGGAAGGACTCTGTTTTCATTCTTTTTTCTCCTCTTACGTGCATATGCTGGGTTTAGAGGCAGGTGGTATATATATTAATTCTGGTAGAGGAAAAAAAAATCTCCATTGGTTCTGAGTTTTTTTCTAAAATAAACAAATACATTGTGCCTGAAGAATTCACATTAGGGTATCAGAATTAAACTACAGAGAACTGTTTTCCTCTGATATCTCGGATGAGTGAAAAATCAAGCTGTGATAAATTATCACTGCCAACTAAACAAATAAAAGGACATTGTCTTATATAATGTTCTTTGTAAATTCAAACAAACACATGAGCAAACATGGGTGACTCAAAGCAGAAGAGCACACAATACGGACATCCCCTTCCCAACCACCGGCATACACACAGAAGGTGGATTACCAGCACAGCAAAATCCAGGAAATTCTTAGTGTTGATCCTAGCTTTTCCAACAATGAAATAGAATGCACATCTATAATTCTCTCTTCCAGATTGAGAAATAATAGGGATAACATCTAGGGAGAAACCAGTGAGTTAAGGAAATAATCAATACATTGGACTCCGAACTATATACATAAAGGATCCATGACCATTCAATGAATTCAAGAAAAATATCTAAATCTCTGTCACTAATAGTTTATTTCAAGGATACCTGATCAAATTTCAGAAGAGAAACAGATGGAGTTTTC
This sequence comes from Neomonachus schauinslandi, assembly GCF_002201575.2. Taxonomy (NCBI): domain Eukaryota; kingdom Metazoa; phylum Chordata; class Mammalia; order Carnivora; family Phocidae; genus Neomonachus; species Neomonachus schauinslandi. The sequence continues at coordinate 21,062,025 of NC_058403.1, read as the reverse complement.
TAATAAACGCAGTCTATGGTCTTATGACTTTCTTCTCCATTTTTCAGTGTTTCTGTTTATGCAACCAAAAAAAATAAACAACAAAAATTCTCAGGTCTTAAACCAACCAATCTCAAAATGTCAAATAACCACCATATATTAGAAAAATTAAAAAAAAACAAAACACACTCAAACGTTTTTTAAAAATCAGATACAGAAGAAAATGTAACTCAAAAGTTATTTGGGGCACCTGTGTGTCTCAGTTGTTTAAGTCTTCAACTCTTGGCTTTCACTCAGGTCATGATCTCAGCGTCATGAGATGGAGCCCCCAAGTCCATGCCCAGCAAGGAGCCTGCTTAAGATTCTCTCTCTCTCTCTTCCTCTCTCTCTCTGCCCCTCCCCACCTCCCTCTCTAAAAAAAAAAAAAAAAAAAGAAAAGAAAAAATAAGTTTTTTCCAGAGGTCTTAATTTTTATGAACAAAACATGAATATAATAAAACAAAACCACACTGGTGAAAATATTCAAAATAATGAGATGAAAATGAAACTACAGACCTAAGAAAGTTTTAAAACCAAAAAACATATTGTGTGAAGTGGTTAATAAACTTGAGACCACAAGAATAACCACTATAGAATATCAAAACACAGATCTATTAAGAAAAATAGTAGTAATCATACAGTGAAAGCAAAAAGAAATTCAAGGAGCCCAAACCAATGACATTTAAGTAAAAATAGAAGAAAGTCAAGTTAATCCAACATAAAACAGCATCAGACTAATAGAAACACATTTTCAATTATCTGATAATTCTTAAAATTAAGAAAAATGTTCAAATTAAAGGATACTATACTTCTAGACCAAAAAATGTACTCAAGCATTCAATGGCATTCATCTCTGCATTCTTTGAATGTTTTAAACATCACTTAAAAGTTTAAGTATTTTAAAATAAGGTAATTAAATCCATTTCAAATTTAAAATAGCATCTGCAAAAGCAGTCAATTCATAATTAACAACTCTAAATGTTTACCACCTTAGTAATGATTTCATAATATAAGAAATAAAACCTTACAGAAACCCCAGAGAAATAGATGAACCCACAAAAATAGATTTCAAGACATACCTTCAACAATTGATAACACAAGAAGATTAGAAATCAGCAAGGATATGGAAAACGTGACCACAATTATCAATTATCAGCTAGACCTAATTAAGACTGTTTTAGAACACGCAACTAACATCAGTTGACTACAAATTTGTTTCAAGTATATACAGGACATTTATCAACATAGACTATATTCTGAGCCATAAAACAATTCTCATAAATTTGACATTACTCAGGTCATTCAGAGTATATTCATTGTCCACACAGAATTAAACCAGAAATCAGTACAAAAAATACCTCTGCTCAAAGAAGACATTAAATAGAAAATAAGAGTATCTTGTACTGAATAAAAATGTAAACACAAGATAATGAATTTATGGGTTCCACTAGAGAAATAATTGGGTTAGATTCATAGCAATAAATAGCCTTATCAGAGAAGAAAGGTTACAAATAATAAGTTCAGCATTTACCTTAAAAAACATATGGGGTAGGGGAACCTAAGGAGTGTGACTTTTTGTTAAAACTGAAGTGTGATTTTTTCAGACGCAACCACAAACAATTACCAAGGTTTCCTGGCAGGTCCTCTGGAGGGGAAAACTACTCACCCCACAGCAGGCATGGTGCACAACCAGCCAGGGCATCGAAGTTGGATCACAAATGGGGTGAGAAGAACAGGTGTGGAGGGGGGCTTTCTGAGGTATAGCATCTCAGTTGTGCAATAAGACTTATTGAATAAGTGTCCCATTGTTACTTGCATTTTAGCTCATTTTAATTGGCTGCCCAATATCCTGCAGCTCAGCTCTCCCCAGTTCAGTGGAGCTCCTGGCAAAAACAAAAGCATATTAAACACAAAATAAAAGAAAGGAAGTTGTAAAGATCAAAGTGGAAATCAAGGTAAAGGAAAACTGAAAAACAATAGATAACATGAATGAAGCCAAAAGCTGGTTCTTTGAAAAGATCACTGAAGTTAATAAACCTCTAGCTAGAGTGATCAGGAGAAAAAGACAGAAAAAGGAGAGATGATGAAAAGGACTAGTATCAGAAACTAGACAGATGTTTTCATTATAGATTATACAAATATCAAAAATGTTGTCAAAAACCGACCTCTGTGCTCCGGAGCCAAAATATGTAACACGGAGAACAAGTTTGGCTATAAAGAAGGAAAGTAGGAGGGCACATGTTGTGATGAGCACTGGGTGTTATATGTTAGTGATGAATCATGAAATGCATTAAGTTCTACTCCTGAAACAAATATTACACTACACATTAACTAACTAGAATTTAAATAAAAATTTGAAAAAAGGAAAAAAAGACAAGAAGGAAATTCATAACCCTGCCAGGCAAAGGAGGCTGCAGCAGGGAATGCCTCCAAGACTACAAGCCTGCCTGAAGTACAAAGCTGAGGGTTTTACAGGAAAATACAGGATCTGGAAGGTTTCTACAGGAATCCGGTGCCTGCTGCCAGCCGCGTTAGTCATGTCTTCAAGGTGGTCTCATGCCAAGCGCTGGCACGGGCCCTCTCAGTCTCATTACTAAGGATACATTGAGGTCTGTGAGATGTCAGTATCTTACCGAGTTCCTGGAACAGAGGATTCTACAGAAAAACAAGCTGAAGTGGAGGGGGAGGCTTCAAGAATGAGGAAGATAAAAATCTGTTCAGTTTAAGGTCAAGTTTTGCCAAAGCACTAGTGTGTCCATCCACCTTTACTTCTCTATAGTGGTTTCAATTTCCCCACTGTTAATTCAGCCCTTCCATTTCTATGGAAAAAGGGGAGGCTGTATTCATCTGGCTGCTTCCTTCTCAGTGGAGACCATGTAAGGGGATTCTTATTACAGAAAGTATGCACTTGTTTTTCCCAATCATCCTTCCTGGCTTTAAGGTATACAGCAGGGGATGATTTTTTTTTTCTTTTTTAATAGTAGATACATCCCTTGAGGCAGCAGTAAAAGAGCAAGTAAATTTTAGCCTCTTTGGGACTCATGAGAACAAGGCAGTAAACCAATCAGTAAGACCAGCTTTCATTCCCTCTGAAATAGATATATGATGGGCTGGAGATCTTTGCAACTAGGTGGCTTGCTGTTGGATTTTTTCCATAGTAGTCTCAACTGGAGAAGTTTTTATATAAGTATAGCAGGATATATGCACAAGTGCACAAAATACCCCCTTGTTCAGCCAACATATAACCTAAAGCCATATGATTGTCCAGAACTACTTTAACGAGGGAGTCTAGAGAAGTTTGCAAGTTAAGCGAAGACTCAGCAGTCAGGTACCAGTGTTCCTCAGGGACCTGAATAAAGTTTTTTATTGGATGCACAAATGGATCACTGTGATCCAGTGTCACCTGTGTCCTGGGGAGACAAACCCAGCACTCCACAGCAAGTGTAGACAAGGCCAAGGTCTGAGCAATGCAGTCTAGGGAATTATGTCTCCATCCAGCAGAGAAGGCAAATAGATGGCAAAGTATAAATAACACTTCATAGTTGCTCATTTTTCTTTTTCTTAAATAAGTATTTCGAATCTCCAAGGTTGATTTTCCCACTGGGATTTGTTGCCTGACTTAATATTTGGTGTAGGACACTGTTTAACTTGAGTATGGTGTACCCATTTTATTCCTGCCAATTTGAGGGATATGTATGTCATCAAGAGAACACTGTAGGGTCTTTTTTACTTCTCTTCCTACTGAATATCTGGGCCCTGCTCTTTCCAAGTCTTAAGTAGCACATGGTCACCAGCCTTAAAGGGCTGTAGTGGTGTTTACAGTTGGGGTGGTTTTCTGAAAGAAACAAACTCATGCACAGTTACTAATAACTGATTCAACTGCTGAAAATACCATTATTAGTTTTACTTCCTGAACCAAATGCATATCTTCCCCTCTGCCTTGGGGAGCTGGGAATGGTCTACCATACAGAGGTTCATAGGGGCTTAACTGGAGCCTACTTCTGGGGGCCAGCCAGATTCAAAGAAGCGCAATTGGTAGGACCTGGTCCCATTTCAGATGTGTTTTCTGGCAACTTTTTGCACTTGTCTTTTTTTATTTTTTTTTATTTTTTTAAGATTTTATTTATCTGACAGAGAGAGAGCACAAGCAGAGGAGGAGGGGCAGAGGGAGAGGGAGAAGCAGACTCTGTGCTGAACAGGGAGCCCGATGCGGGACTTGATCTCAGGACCCTGGGATCATGACCTGAGTTGAAGGCAGATGCTTAACTGACTGAGCCACCCAGGCATCCCAGCAATTGTCTTTTTAAAAGTAGGAATCATTTTTTCCCATTTGTCCCATAAACTGGGGCCTCCATGATGCATGTAATTTCCACTTAATGCCCAAAATCTTACTTGTTGAGCCACTGTTGCAATGAAAGAGGATCCCTCATCACTTTGGCTGGAAGTAGGAAGTCCATACCTTGGTGTTACTTCCTGGAGCAAAGCTATTAATTCAGCCTTCCGTGAGGATGTGCCCAGGGGAAGTGCTCTTGCTTCCACAAGTCACTGGCTGCTCACTACCACATATCCCACCCAGCGCTGCCCATGATCAAGAAAACTACTGCCATGGGGGAACAAGTCCCAACCAGCCTGTATCAGTGGCTGGTCAGATAAATAAAACCTGCTGGAGTTGACAATTTCAAGAAATTCCAAAGAATTATGGGAGGGAGTCTTGTTCAAAGGAGAAGGCAGCAGGGTGGCTGGATTTTAAAGAGCTCGTGGTCTTTAAAGTGACATTTGGGTGATCCAAAAGAATTGCTCAGTATTTTCCCATTTGGCCTGCAGTCAACCAATAGCCCCCTTTTTGTTCTAATAAAAGCAACACTTGGTAGGGCACATATATAACCATGGGCTGTCCTAACAGTAAATCTCAGGTGGTAACCACTGCACGTAAACATGGGGACCATCCCTTTGCAACATTGTCCCGTTGTCTGGATAGATAAGGGACAGGACAGGACGTGGTACTTCTCTCAGCATTAGTATTAGCACTTCAAAGGCTGGCCCCTGCCTTTCATGAATATACGATTTAAAATCCTTTCTCAGATCAGGGAGTCCTAATGCAAAGGCAAATACTAGTGCCTGTTTTATCATCTCAAAGGCCTTTTGGCAATCCCCTGACTCTGAATCGGCCTCCTTTAAGGCTTCATAAAAGGGCTTAGCCATAGGGCCAGAATTCAATCTCCAGATTGTACAAACACCAGCCATACTCTAAACCCCTCATAGCTGCCGCCAATATCTTAGAATATCCAAATCCAAAATGGCTTGCTTTCTACTAGCCATTAAATTTGGGATCCCATGATTAATTGGAACCCCAGATAGTAGACTTGCTGTTTACAAATTTGGGCCTTTTTAGAGGAAAACTTGTACCCACACCATGCCAGGTGATTAAGTACAGTGATGTTATTTTCTAGAAAATGTTCATAATCGGGGCTGGCGATTAGCAGATTATGGACATATTGCAATAATTGACCTTGGTCTAGATGTAGCCCATTTAAGTCCTTAATCAGCTCCTCACTGAATAGAGTAAATTTTTGAAGCCCCTGAGGGAACAGAGTCCAACAATACTGGGTAATGACCCATGTCTCTGGGTCTTGCCATTCAAAGGCAAACAGCAACTGAGACTTTTCTTCCAAAGGAATACAAAAGAAGGCATCTTTTAAGTCCAACACTGTGAACCATCCGTAGTCTTAAGCACGGCAGTCAATAGAGTGTATGGATTGGGTACTGTAGGATAGATATCCTGATCTATCTCATTTACAGCTCTTAAATCTCAAACAAAGCATTATTCCTCTGAATGGGGCTTCCTCACTGGTAGAATAGGAGTGTTACAGGGAGACTGACAAAGGGTGAATCAGTCCATGTTGTAAAAAACAATCGAGAATCAATGCTGTAGCTTTTAATGATTCCTCCTTTAAAGGATACTGTTTAACATGACGAAATTTTGCTCATTCTTTTAATAACACTACTACGGGAGTGGCTGCCCGGATATCCTGTCACTTGTTTATAGATCTCAAGTGTTCCTTAGCCTTATTTCTGTCTTCTTGGTTCAGCAGCAACAGCTGAAGCCTTATGGCATTTTCAGGTGAACTTGTAACTGCAAGTGGCATTTCTCAGGTGAGAAAGTTCTTTGAGCATTTATTTGCATAAATGTTCTCCCCCAAAAGAGGAACTGGACAGTCACGCATGTTTGAAAAGCTATGTCTCAACTTCTGTTTACCTTATTTACTTTCCGATCTTTTTTTTTTTTTAAGATTTTATTTATTTATTTGACAGAGAGATACATACCGAGAGAGGGAACACAAGCAGGGGGAGTGGGAGAGGGAGAAGCAGGCTTCCCGCAGAGCAGAGAGCCCGATGCGGGGCTCGATCCCAGGACCCTGGGATCATGACCTGAGCCGAAGGCAGACGCTTAACGACTGAGCCACCCAGGCACCCCCTTTCCGATCGTTTTAACATAGGCCACTGTTGCTCCTGGTCAGTGCCGCCCACCATGAATGAAGTAGAAGGGTTTAAAGAAGACAATTTACTATTTAAGATCAAATAGGTTGCTCTGGCATCTCCCAAGAAGTCTATCATCTGGGACCCCACTGTTAATTGCACCCATGGCTCCTGTGGGGTTATTCTAATAGGGGCCATTGATGTGGCCAGAAGCTCCAGGTCCCTTTATTCACTCTCCCTGGCCCATCCTTCGCTGTAAGTGACCATCTGTTTCCCAGACCTTTCGGTTTGGCCTTTCTCTCCCTGGACATTCAATGACCTTATTTTTATAGTAATATTTTTTCTATATACGTTTTATTGTAAAGCAGTTTTGAAGCCTATTAAAGAGGACAATATTTAATATAAAGTACTATGTTTTATAATAATACATAATCTTTACATATATTTTCAAGTTTTATGATGATAGTGTGTGATTTACGTATCATTCTTCAAAGAAAGAAAGAGAAAATCTTAAGCAAGTAAGCATCCATTAGATGGACAGCTTTCTTTAAAATAAATCAGGGTATTAACCCAGGCGTTTACAGTATTCAATGAACCCCGGAGTAAGCAATTCTACAGGACTAACCTGGGAATATCATTACTGTATGACTCAATACCGTAAAAAAAGCATTTAAAACAATTTGGCTTAAGAACAAGATTAAGTTTTCCACATTGAATGTCTTCTTATATGATGAATGATACATGATGGCCAGTAATGTATGTAAAATAATTCATAAAAATACACTGGGACAAAACCAGCAATGATATTTTGACATTAATAAACATATTAAAAGCTAATTTCTTTATGTTTGTCCCTACTTCAACTCAATTAGAGATGCAGTCTCTATTTAAATAGATTCTGAAGGTTAATGGGTCCATTTTCACACTGACATTATCTAGTTCTTGCTGCCTGGTAACGTTCAATCATAACAGTGCTAGCTTTTCATTCCAGTAATCATCACCTAATTGCATTTACCAATTTCAATTATTCAGTTTCCTCTTCAGATGCATTACTATTTCCAAACTTCTAAGATTATGATTTATAGAGAATCAAAATACCGTAATCTTCATTTTTTGACTTCAAAAGACTTCTTATTTTGTATGTATGCCACTTTGAAGTCCATAGGGGAAAAAAATACAAGATGAGTTAGTAGATCATTCTTCATCTGTCTTAGAATCAGCCCTTAAATCTGATAATTTTCTGACCATTTTATCTCATTTTCTTATTACATACTTTGCATAGTGATAACGGTACCTTACATATGAGTAAAATACAGACTCTTCACAATAGACTTTATTTTATGGATGTGGAGAAGATACTGTCAGTACTCAGTTCATATATACTCAGCCAATCCTAGAGGTCTCCTGAAAATGCTTTCTATACATGTGATGGGCTCTTACATCTAACTCTCAGCCTAACAGCATCTTTGGCATGAGGGGCGTTCTTTGATACCTTTGCTGAGTGAGCTGGACATGCTGGAGAGGCAATGAACTCAGAGTGATCTACACTAATGAGGGAAAAAAGAAGCTGGTGAGTCCTCCCTAACATCTTCAGCCCAGAGAGCCATAATTTTAAGGTATATTCTCTCAGTATTCAGATTGAGCCCCAATATATCTTTGAGAGAGGTACTTATTTGTGAACTCTCTGTGGTCTTCCTTCTCTTCCTTATCACACTTTCCCGCTTACCTATCAGACCCATGCTTCCTGGGATTACTTTACAAATATACTACTTGTCTCATCATCTACCTTTGGGAAAATCTAAACTGAGACTGTGCCACATAAAACAATGCATGTTCCAGAATGCTATAATATTATAAAATTGTGATACAATTATATTTGAATCTAAATTATGATTTTTAAAGACTTTATTTATTTATTTTGGGGGGGGAGGGAGAGCATAGAGGGAGAAGTAGACTCCCTGTTGAGCAGGGAGCCCGATGTGGGGCTCAATCCCAGGACCCTGAGATCACGACCTGAGTCGAAGGCAGATGCTTAACTGACAGAACCACCCAGGCGCCCTGAATCTAAGTTGTCATTATTGAATACAAAGTACCAATTTTGAAGCGTTTTGGGATATTCACTTACTTACTGATGGACAAAAATTTGTGGATACTACAATACACAAGGGAGGATACTGAAAACCACTCTTATGTAAATAAACAAACAATCATGAAGAATAAATCATAAACCTCACCTAGTAACAATGATAATTCACAAAAAAATAAAAGGAAAATTCTCTCTTTATTATGTCCCATCTTATTTGTTACTAACTTATGGTATGTACTCTAATAGAATTTTGTGGAGCAATGCGTTAAAGGGGGGGAAAATTCTTTCTTTACCCTTTCTTCTAGCCGGACTAAGAATTCAATTTACATGAGACAAATTAACAGAAGAAAAAAAAATTATTATGTGCACATGGAAGTCCAATAATATAATTGAGACCTAAAGAAGTGGCCAAGGGTAGGCACGTAGCGGGGGCACAGGGGTGCAAGAGCGCCTGGCTCTGGGGTCCCAAACACATCAGGTTCAGCTACTTGAGGGGGTAGTTTCAGCTCCTATCAGAGGACATTTTGCCATCTGGGTCTTTTTCTGAAATTAAAAGGTAAACTGGAAAGAAGAATTTAATCAATTACAAAGTACAAACTGAGGTCAAAATGAAGGTAGCTGAAGTTCTCGGTCAGGCAGTTTTTATACTTTTTAGACAATGAGGCAATAAATCTGTGATGAGTTGACAGGCCAAAGAAAACCTAACTTTGGAAGCTTCAATTAGTAAGGAATTCTAAGCAGAATTTGGGCTGGGGCAGTAAATTAGTAAAAGTAGTAAGGTTTATCCATATAGCCTTCTCAGCTCTGTATTTTCTATTTCTGGTAATTAGGCGGTCTCTTTAACTTCTAGTACCCAGAGGATACCTTTCACATGGGAGATTTATTTTAAGGGGGGGGGGGGCAGAGGAGCCTCTGAGTGTCTTTTTTACACAGATTGTCTCTTAAGTAACTTCTGTTTAAAATAATCAATATACCAAAGTGGCACATTTTGAGGCAGCCTGCCCTTCACCCCTCCAGAGTCTTGATAAGATTTGAGAAAATTAAGATTTAAACTTACTGTATTTTAAAAGTAAGACCAGGGGCGCCTGGGTGGCTCAGTTGGTTAAGCGACTGCCTTCGGCTCAGGTCATGATCCTGGAGTCCCGGGATCGAGTCCCGCATCGGGCTCCCTGCTCGGCGGGGGGTCTGCTTCCCCCTCTGCCTTCTTCCCTCTCGTGCTCTCTGTCTCTCATTCTCTCTCTCTCAAATAAATAAATAAAATCTTTAAAAAAAAATAAAAATAAAAAAAAAAATAAATAAAAGTAAGACCAGTGGTAGCATTGGGTTCAGTGCACATGGACAAAGGCTGTCTTCCTGACCAAACCCTAGTCAGGCTTCTCTGAGCCCCATTCTCTAGGTGGCCTCAAACTTGGCCTATAAAGACTATAGACATTCAGCATAAGGGTTCTACCCTCATGGCCTAATTACCTCCTAAAGGCCCCACATCCAAATACCATCACAATAGGGCTTCAAACCTATGAATTTTAGGACACAAACATTCAGTCCACACCATGTCTGATATAGCACATTGCTGATGTGAGTTGCAATAAGAGAACAGGAGATCTCTTTAATTATATATGCTTAGATTTGTAGGGAGAAATCTTATACCAAGTAAAACTGTTAAATATGTGATGGAGCCTGATATTCACTGTAGCATACTATAAAGATGAAACCAGTTTGTAAAAAATAAAAACAAAAACAGAACAAAACACTTCAGTCCAGCTGGGAAATAAACACTTCATCAAGGTTCCTGAAAACCCCCTGCTGACCCAGCTGCTAATCCTCTCTCCCAGGACTTCCTGAATTTTAGATACTAAAAGGGTTAAAAATCTTGCATCACAGAGATTCCAGGAGGCTGCCTTAGCTGTAGGTCCCAGACAATGCATCTTTCAGAGAGGAATGACTGGACTGTACTTATTGTTAGGTAGTTTTCTATTGCCTCCTGAGATGGAGATTTCTTTTGTCGTTTTATTCTCAAACTGTTGGAAAAGCTGTCCACTGAAGTTTTTATGTAAATATTTGTATTTTTTCTGGGAAACTAAGCTTTCTTGATAAGTCTTTCTACAAAATCTAACTTTCGTCCAGATTTGACTAACCTGTTTCCTGAATCCTATGTTGAGTTCTTAATGGACTCCAGCCCACCATGAAAATTCAATATATAATGCAGTTTGTTTTCTCAATGAGAAACCTGCAAGTAACAGGAGAGCCTGCGTTAATACTCTAGGGTCAGATTTTGATTTGATGAATAGTTAGGATGCAGTTAAAGCTCATTTTGGAGATCTTGTATTTCTACTTCCCCTATTTTTTCTACTTCCAATGTTTTCTAAACCTCCTGTCCTTACGTTTATTTGAAAAGACATCGATTTCCAGATGATTTTTTTCTTTCCTTTCGACCCACTAAATATCACTAATGAGATTTCAAAGCAGCTTAATATTATACATTCCCAGCACTTACAATTTTGATAGTATATTTTGGAGATGGGAAAGCCCTTTCAGCATACATAAAGTATTAAATATGGAATTCCATGATCTGAGGGAAACAATCAGAAAGATGTTTAAAAACTAATTCTTAAATCTTTATACTTAGACACAGAAAAGTACTTCCACATAATTCCAGGGATCAGAACAGCACTAAAAATGTCTCAGAGCCCGACCTGTGCGGTTTATAAGATCTGATGAATAAGCACAAACTTAAAACATAGGGAGCCAAAGGCATTAAAACCTCACAAAGCTAAGATACAAATATGATTAGCTAATGGCACTTAAAATTTTATATTTATTTTGTAAATATCTCCTGCTATATCATACGTGGTTTTTAGTTTTGTTTTTACAATATTTAGTTACCACTGAATTTTTATTTGGTGGGTTTGGTTTTCCCAAATGACTGGGTGGCAACTTCTGTTTGCTATTAATAGATACTTAATAAATCAATACTCTGCAGAAATAACTCAATAAAAGGATATTTAAGAGCCACCATAAAATACTTTGACTTTTTTGATGTTTTGTTAATTTAATCTTGACCTTCAAATTATTAAGAAAAATCCCCTAAACTTTTTAAAATTTGAAATTAAGTAACAAAACCCAGGATATTTAGAGAGTTGTTGAGTTCTTAAAACTAAGCGTCCTTTCAAAGTATAAAGTCAGTACAGTGTTTGAAGTTTTAGACATTTTTGTAGTCATTTCAAACATATTGTCAACCATATAAAAGGTTATGCTTTGCCCTCAGTCCATGTGCATAGAATTCTGATTGATGTCAATGGGAGTCATGTGCGAAGTTTGCGGGCACTGTAGTTTGAGACTTTATGGTGTTTTCAGAATATCTTTGAAGTCTAGTTTCTGTGGAAAAATATAAAGTTTAAAGAATAACTCTTCAGGGCTTATTCTTATCCTCCAATAACATGTTTAGATTGCCTGTTTTACATGCAGACTGCTAGGCTGGAATTCCATAAACGTAAAAGTGTATGGAATGGTTGCTTATAGGGATTATTCCCATTGAATTCACATGCTAGACTTCGAGACGAGAGTGGAAAACTCGACCTGGTAACTTGTTTTTATATATATATATTGACTCTGGCTTGCTTTTTGCTGCAATAGTGAAAAGTATACATTACTGTTCATGCTCATGCTGAAATTAACTTTACTGCTATCATTAATTTTATCTACAAAAATCTTCAACAAAACAAATAGAATCACCTCTGCAAGCCCATTAGGGACTTTGATTTTTATTCTATGACTAAGGGCAGACATCACTTTGCAAAAACTCTCTGTTATTGACTGGAATTTATTTTTATAAAGATAGTCAAAAGAAAATTATTTAGGACAAAGTTAAAGAAATATAACTTGAACCCATTTTTCCAGAAAGAAAACAAATATTTTGTTGGGCTACAGATTCTGGAGTAACATGCACATGATTTAGAAATACTCCCAGTTTTGTCAGAAAGAAATTGTCAGTGTTATACAAATTTACCAAAATGTTTTCCCATTTTAAGATACAGATGTCATTTCCCCAAATTAAATGCTCTAAACTATGTGTTTCTTAAGTAACTATAGTTTTCCTTTTATGTTACAATTAATTTGTGCTGAAAATTCCTGAATGTTTCCTGAGGTTTTTTTGGGAGCAATCTTTGACATTTTGGTCCTTAGGATTTATTTGCACAATGAGGGCTCAATATTCTTGACAGCTCATCTAACAAGAGCCTGATAATCTATCTCACTGTAACTGGAGGAAAGTGCTGAAGCAACAGTCAAGAACTGGGATTCTATCTAAAGAAAAAGGAAGCAGAGACAATTCTTCAACTAGGAAACAAACCTTCACCGTAGAGGGGATTTTAAACTGACTGGAATTAGGCATTAAAACAATTGAAGACCAAACAATAGGAAGAGGGTTAAACAAGGAAATAAAGAAACATTTTATGTACCATAAGACATCAGATTTTCTCCTGCCTTAAATATGCTTTCAATTGGTTACTGGTAACTGAGTAACATAACTAGTGCATAAGACCGTGTATCTCAGTTATCTTCGATTCTGTATGTCTGTGTATTGCAAACCCTCTATAGAACCATATTGTCTGCCACAGATTTGCAGGTGACCAGGCTACCTTCTCTCCCATGTTCTAGTTGTCTCTACAACGTAACTCTGGAGTGGATGGTCAGTTTCCTAAAGTCATGGGAACCTTGAATCATATCAGCTGCTAAAACTGTTAAGAAACCATTCTATCACTGGTACTACTCATAAAGGCATTCTTTTTCATCTCCTTGTCCAAGAAATCAATTAAGAAATCTTCAGATTTATATATATCTGCAGATATATACATATATATGTATATATAAATTCAAATTATTTAGAGACATTGACTTCAATTATCTTTTGCTTTCTGTTCCAAAAACATTTCCAGAATCAAAGAAATAAAACATCCTTGCTATAGTCTTACAATTTAAGGATCATTGGAAAAACCAGAGAGTTGATAACAGAAATTTTCATCTCAAATAGTGCATCCGCATATGAGAAAAGTAATTGATCAAACTTGGATGTAGAGGGAAGACTAATCTCCCAAATTACTGAGTATTGTTTTATAGAAATTTCCAGTCTCATGATGTTGTGTTGGTAACAGGAGTTATGTTTAGAAAGGGAAAATGAATATGAGGATGAAATTTTCAAAGATTACACAAGGAAACTAGTTAACTACAGACACTGTAGTCAGCAACTGCTCTGATTTACTACTATTGCGTCAAGTTTTTAATTGCCTCAACATAAGTTCGTTGACACCCCCCCAACACACACACACCCTTATCTTATTTGTTCCATCCACACACATGCACATACGAGAAACTATCGTAACAAATGCAGTCTGGAGTGTGTTAATCACATAGAGTAAGAATAGCATGAATTATAACATAACGTGGACCAACGTTACTCAAAGCAAGTAAGTCAAGTCAGGTTCAAAAAATCATAGGATTGTAGAAATGATTCCTAAACAAGTAAGAACAAGAAAAGGCTATTCAGAGCTTATCATAAGATGTGAGTCAACCCTGTCATTTGTGTTTTGGCAGAGACTCAAAGGCAGGCAGAGGAGTAGTAAAGCTTTATAGGGGGAAGAAAAGGAAGGCTTCAGATATGCCCTGATTGGAGGATGTTGTCATGGAGTAGCTGTAGGCAGGCTAATTAGAAGGGGGGCATCCTATATGATTGGTTAAGGGTACACATTTGGTTTTCTCTGCTTGCTCCTAAATTGGTAATTCAGACAAAAATTAGGGAAGATGTCAGTGATTAATCAAGCCTTGGCCATTTTGAGTTGATCATTGCAGAGTGTATGTGGACTTGTAACTAAAGATAACAGTCTGACATCCTATAAGTCTGACTTACTGACAGCCGACTTGGTTACTGGGCTGGTTATCATAAATAATTAGGTGGTTTCTTGGATTGGTTGCTGCAGCTTGTGGATCAGAGTTCTATTTTTATATATATCCTGGCCATTGTTCATTTGTGTATTCACGCTCTCAGAATATTGACATTAATTGTGCTGTCTTATGCTTTCAAAATCCTATAATGTTTGTAAGAAAATACTGCCCTTTGAGAAAGAGAGAAGGATTGTATTAGCCATTCTGCATTAAACTTGAGATCAGATTATTTTCTATATAAAAATCTAGCTTTCAGTTTTAAACATTACCAGCAGAAAATCAGCAACCTAGTCTAATGATTAAACATCTGGCTCTGGGTCCCCACTGTTACTTCCTGTGTGATCTAGAGAAAATCATGTAAAATCTAGTTTCACTGGTTCTTCACTGGCTAAATGGGGGTGATCTTAATGTTGTAAAAGGTAAGTGAATTAAGGGACACTTGGGTGGCTTAGTCAGTTGAGCATCCATCTGATTCTTGGTGTCCGCTCAGGTCCCGATCTCATGGGCTGTGGGATCCAGCCCCATGTCAGGCTATGCACTCAGTGGGGAATCTGCCTGGGTTTCTCTTCCTCTGCTGCTTCCCTCCACTTCAGTGCTTGCTTTCTCTCTCTCTAAAATAAATAAATGCATCTTTTAAAAAAAGGTAAATGAATTAAAACCAGTAAGCATTCAGAATAATGTAGAACACATTGAAAGTACTCTTATTATTGGTAAAGAGAAAGTTTATAGCCTAAAGGAATGGACCATCAAAAGGGAGTTAAGAGATTTTTGCTGTACTGCAAGCACTAACAATAATTTTATCTCCTGGGGGAGGGAAATTGTATAACTCTTTCAGTATTAGTTTCATCACACATAAAATAAAAATGTAAAATTTCTCATAACCCTAGCATTTCAAAGTTATGACTCTTCTGCGTGTGTGTGTGTCTTACTTTGTTATCAAAATTCTAGGCCAAAAAAAGAAGAACTGAATCTTTATCATGAATGAAGAGATAAATGTAGCTATAGATATAGAAATACAAATCTGAGATTGAGCATGAACAATTCCTAGGCAGAGCAAAACGAGTCTTAGATTTATTTACACATGATGCACTTAGGTTGTATTGTTGTTTTCATTTCCTATAACAGCAATGGCTATCCTGTCTGAGACCCAAACTTAAAAATAAAATCGGGGCACCTGGGTGGCTCAGTCAGTTAAGTGGCTGCTTTCGGCTCCAGTCATGATCCCAGGGTCCTGGGATAGAGCCCCACGCTGGCTCCCTGCTCAGCAGAGAGCCTGCTTCTCTCTCTCTCCCTCTGCCTGTCACTCTGCCTACTTGTGCTCTCTCTCTCTATCGAATAAATAATTAAAAAATCTTAAACAGTCTCTGCTTTGAGGGAAGAAGAATGCAAGTTGGCACCACAGCAGCCTACTTTATTTTTTGTTGAGTGATATTTTTTTTCTGTTTTATTTTTAATTTTTAAAACTATTTATTTATTTGTTTGAGAGAGAGAATGTGCAAGCACAAGCAAGTGGGGGGAGGGGCAGAGGGAGACAATTTTCAAGTAGACTTTCAACTGAGCTTGGAGTCTGCACATGGGGCTCAATCTCATGACCCATGAGATCATGACTTGAGCCAAAACCAAGAATTGAATGCTGAAATGACTGAGCCACCCAGGTACCCCTTCTCTGTTTTATTTTTTTTAAATTATCCATTTTTTTCTTCTCATACTTGCTACCCCAACCCCTGTTAAATTTCTCCTGAGGTTCCGAATTTAATAATTAGTTAATAAAATGTAATAATATACAATGAAATTAAAAATTAAGTTCTTATAAATATATCATAGTTGAATATAACTTAGAAAACTGAAACTTACAAAATGTCTTTAATAACTTCCAAGTTTTAAATTAAAGTTTGTTGAAAGCTTCCCTTTCATTTATGCAAACTTGATTGTTCTGCAGATATCACTTAGTTTCATATCTACTTATTTGGCTGACTTTTGCATTGCCAGTAATCTTGATTTACATTCTTACTTAAGGAAGTAAAAGCTTGGCTTTTAATGTTTCCCTGTGTAAATGAATGAACCAACCAGATGTATGTGTATATGTATATAAAATATATATAATCTCCAGTTGTAATTTCATCAGCCTATATGTCTACTATCCTATATAAAACTGTTATAAATATTTGTATTATTCTCATTCATCTTATAAACCATTCACATGTTCTTATTTACTGCCTTTAATTGACATCTCAGAGGGCAGGGACACTGTCTCTCCATCAATATTCAATGAATCAACATTTTGGACTAAGTTTTTGTAATTTGTTTAAGCCTATCAGTTCATCCATATGCACCTTTATTCTATAGTATACATTGTTAATTAAAAAAAAAAAAGTAAACTGAGCCTTAACACTTGAAAATACTTTAGCAGAAGCCAAAAATATTTCACATTAAGACATAGGTATGATTATATCTGGGCTAAATTTTTCTCTGTAGTATTTTAACTTATGTTTTAACTTTCAGTCACAGTGGGGAGCATGGTGACCTTTTAAGCTTTTGAAGATCATCTAAGAACCATTTCAAATAAGTTTCATCTGTGATCCTGTCCAGCACAACAATATGGGTAATTTAAAAATTACATCCCATGATAAATCTCCCAGGAATTTCCTCTGTTACGTTCAGTGACATTTCCACAGTGCACAGATGCATTTATAAGAGAACTTTGTACAATAAAATGAATTAGATTAATGGAAGAGAAGAGGAGTCTAATTCCATATAGGCATATTTTATTGAATCTATTTCTGTGCAAGTTCTCTTTGACAGAAGGAATTCTTCTTTAAATGTCATGCTAAAATCTATAAAAAAACAGACTTGTCCTAATTCTAGGTTTGCTCATAGGAATGCTTTCCTCACCTGATCTTTAAAAACATTTAATGGTAAATTATAGAACATTAGATTCTATTTGTGTGATATCAAATTTAAGATGGATATTAGAAAAACACACTAAATCAAAATCCATTTTGTTTTATACACAACACTGAACACATTCCTCTTCTTACTAACACTTTTGTCCAAAGTCATATATTTTTAGAGACAAACGTATATAATTATATTACAAAAATAGTTTTTATAGATTCAGGAACTCTAGATTGGGACAAATGAAAATCTCTTATGTAACTTGCTCTGGTTCACAGTTAGTTATGGTAAGATTAATAGTAAGTTTCATTTAAAGGTTTATATTATTTTAATTTTATATGATTTCCTATACTTATTTATAAAAAAATAAGTTTTCCTCTAATTCAAGTACATTTTAAACCTTGTACTTCTTATAACACACTTAGCCCAAAATAGTTTACTCATTTGCCTTTTATAAAACAAAACAAAAATATTTTTAAGCCTTTACATTGGCAACAAAAATAGATATGTGCATGTGTAAAATAAGACACAGGGCTTCACCTTTTTCATTAAAATTAGAATACAAACAATACTTGCATAATAATGTATACAATGTATATAAGCTAATACAAACATTAAATAATTTGATTTCCTTATAGTAAACATTCAATAAACACTAGATTAGGGTTTATTTTTGTTGTGTTATTGTATTCTTGCTGTTGTTTTATTACATCTTAATTGTTGTAGTTACTGTTATAGAAAGAGCACTAACTTAGAAATAAGATGATCTTGATTTTAGATTGAGGTTATCACTTAATTCTCTGACCTAAACTAATTATTAAACTTCTGTAGAAAGCTCATCTATAACATGAAGAAACCAGGCTAGATGACTTTGAACAATGTCTCCTATGATAAATACCTTTATATCCCGTATGTCATTATTTAAATAAGTTTTCTTATTACTCTTTTGAAAATTGAGAACACCTTATTAGATACAGTTGAATGCAATTTCAAACACAAATACTAAAAAATATTTTAAAAATACAAACACTAAATAAATTCACCATTAAATATATGTTATTAAATCTGGGAAACATTTCCATCAGTGAATATTTTCAGTTTTTTGAAAGTTAAAGCTTCAAATCAAATAATTTGATAGCCATATGTTATTTAAAAAGCAGTATTTTATAGTTTTCTGAGTACAGATTGTTTGCCTCTTTGATTAGATTTATTCCTAGGTATCTTATGGTTTTGGGTGCAATTGTAAATGGGATCAACTCCTTAATTTCTCTTTCTTCTGTCTTGTTGTTGGTGTGTAGGAATGCCACTGATTTCTGTGCATTGATTTTATATCCTGCCACTTTACTGAATTCCTGTATGAGTTCTAGCAGTTTTGGGGTGGAGTCTTTTGGGTTTTCCACATAAATTATCATATCATCTGCAAAGAGTGAGAGTTTGACTTCTTCTTTGCCGATTTGGATGCCTTTTATTTCTTTTTGTTGTCTGATTGCTGTGGCTAGGACTTCTAATACTATGTTGAATAGCAGTGGTGATAGTGGACATCCCTGCCGTGTTCCCGACCTTAGGGGGAAAGCCCTCAGTTTTTCCCCATTGAGAATGATATTCACTGTGGGTTTTTCATAGATGGCTTTTATGATATTGAGGTATGTACCCTCTATCCCTACACTCTGAAGAGTTTTGATCAAGAAAGGATGCTGTACTTTGTCAAATGCTTTTTCTGCATCTATTGAGAGGATCATATGGTTCTTGTTCTTTCTTTTATTAATGTATTGTATCACATTGATTTGCAGATGTGGTATATTTATACAATGGGATATTATGCAGCCATCAAATGGAATGAAATCTTGCCATTTGCAACGACGTGGATAGAACTGGAGGGTATTATGCTGAGCGAAATAAGTCAATCAGAGAAAGATATGTATCATATGACCTCACTGATATGAGGAATTCTTAATCTCAGAAAACAAACTGAGGGTTTCTGGAGTGGTGGGGGGTGGGAGGGATGGAGTGGTTGGGTGATAGACATTGGGGGGGTATGTGCTATGGTGAGTGCTGTGAATTGTATAAGACTGTTGAATCACAGATCTGTACCTCTGAAATAAATAATATATTATATGTTTAAAAAAAAAAGAAGAAGAAGATAGCAGGAAGGGAAGAACGAAGGGGGGGAAATCGGAGGGGGAGATGAACCATGAGAGACTATGGACTCTGAAAAACAAACTGAGGGTTCTAGAGGGGAGGGGAGTGGGGGAATGGGTTAGCCTGGTGATGGGTATTAAAGAGGGCATGTTCTGCATGGAGCACTGGGTGTTACACACAAACAATGAATCATGGAACACTACATCAAAAACTAATGATGCAATGTATGGTGATTAACATAACAAAATAATAATAAAATAAGTCAAAAAAAAAAGAAAAGCAGTAAACCCATTTTATTTTATTTTTTTTTAAGATTTTAATTTTTTATTTATTTGACAGAGAGAGAGAGAGACAGCTAGAGAGGGAACACAAGCAGGGGGAGTGGGAGACGGAGAAGCAGGCTCCTGGCCGAGCAGGGAGCCCGATGCGGGGCTCGATCCCAGCACCCTGGGATCATGACCTGAGCCGAAGGCAGACGCTTAACGACTGAGCCACACAGGCGCCCTGCAGTAAACCCATTTTAAATTATTCTTTTGAAATTTGTCTCAATAAGACATCTTATCTTATATTTGGCAACAAAAAAGGGAAGCATTTTTAAAAAAACAATGTTGCATTTTATTTTTCCGGAGCATATTTTGCTATTAAATCTGTGTATCTCAAACAGAACACGTGGTACAATGCAAGTTAATGCTATCATTTTCAAATATCTTTTCTCATCCAACAACATTATTTAAATATCACTATGTATTTGGAAAGAAAGAAAAGTCACAAACTTCATATAGTGAATCACAACACAATATTTTTGGTAGGTAGAAGTACATGAAGATTTAAAAAAATAAAATCTACTTCTAGCAATTTATGCATAGTACATGGTGGAAAGCTCTACAGATTACATTTGTATAAAAAGCTTCAAAATAAAAAAGAGAAAATAAGGTCCCTTTACTGCATCTATACAAACTGGTGTATTGCTAGATATTCCTATATTTACTTTTCGCCAGATACTAAAACATGTATATGCTTAAAAAACAAACATGCTATGTTTATGTCCTACAGGAAAATTCATTCCACCATATCCATTATGATAAGCCTTAGCCTCATCATTGTGTTTATTGGTCTCTTCATACTAATAATATTTATAAATTCTTATTTTGTTTACATATTTACCTATTTATAATGAATTATGATAATGTTATTTCTGTTCCCCTATTCAGCAATAAAAGATAGACTCTTTAGGATCATTTTTTCTTTGCTGTACTCTATGTACTCTTCTTTACATCAGATAATTTCCTTTCTATTTCTATTTTATAAACAGACTTAATGTATCAAAGTATTTTTGTCTTGGGGCGCTGGGTGGCTCAGTCAGTTAAGTATCTTGATTTCAACTCAGGTCATGATCTCAGGGTTGTGAAATTGGGCCCTGTGTGGGGCTCTGTGCTGACTGTGGAGCCCGCTTAAAATTCTCTCTCTCCCTTTCCCTACCCCTATACCTACTGGTGCTCTCTCTCTCTCAAATAATATATATATATGTGTGTGTGTGTGTGTGTGTGTATTTGTCTTTGTCCAATATTTCTACCAAAAGTGATTCACAAGGAAATATGATCGCATACACAAAAAATCAAAGATTTTTTTAAACTTATTGTTTTTTTTATTATGTTCAGTTAGCCAGCATATAGTACTTCATTAGTTTTTGATGTAGTGTTCAATGATTCATTAGTAACGTGTAACACCCAGTGCTCATCACAACACGTTTTACTCAAGTGCATATACTCTGACAGTGACCTACACAATTCTACACAAACAGAAAAGATAAAATTTAAAAAGGGAAGAATTTGGGGATGAGTTTTTTTTTTAATTCTTTAATACAAATTAACACACCAGCTTCAGTGAATACAAAGGAATTCCTAAAAAATCTTGTCTTTCGAGTCAAGACCTCTGGTTCTTTGTCATACGACAATACTTCTTTTGGAAATGGGAAAAATTCATTAAGGAATCATGCCACAGCAAAGCATGAGCCAAGTAACATAATTTACATAAATATCAATTTAGTAGGAGATAAAAATATAAGATATCTCTTTCTTTATTCTTCATATCTTGATCTGTATCAGGGTCATTTTTCCCATTGTTTTGTAATTAGAGAAACAAAATGTAATTATTGTCAGCACTGTTAATCTTTTTAATAGGAAGAATCTATGATCGAGTTGTATCAGTAAAACTTGAATCTGAATGGCTGAAACTTTTTCCTGGTTCTCTGATAGAAAAATTGCATGAAACAGGAAATCAGTAGTCCTCCTCAGTCTTAAAAAAAAGAAGAAACAAAACAAAACTTAAAGGAGGGATCTTTTGCATTGCTTTTAAGAGATTTCTAACTGATACAGGTAATATATTACTAATATTCATTATTAGGCTGAGAAGAAAATAAAAAAAAGAATTGAATAAACAAATCTGCCTCTACAGTTTTGAACATTTTAGTCTCTGCCTTAGAAATGAAATCAAGAAACAAATTAAGGTCTTAGCAGACAGCAAGGATTCTCCCCTGACATTTGGCCAAGACTTCTCTTAAAAAACACTGTAATAATAAAAACAATCTACTGAGTAACTACTATAGTATTCTGATTACTTTGATTACATTTCAAGATTAATTATAATTACAGAAATAACATATTTCCTGATGGAAATTATTCAAGGAAATAGAGACATTAGCTGAACAACATGGTCATATTGTCAAAATTTGTCAATTATTAAAGCCATGCCTTAGATTTTTCTATAGCATAAGACTTCAAATTAAAAAATATATATTTTATATTCATAATTAATGCTTACTATAGCCAGTTTATGAAATCAGATCCAATACATGATACTTTCCAGTTGCATATTTATAGCCATAGGTACATTTCAAAATGTGGGTTTGAGTGTGTGTGTGTGTGTGTGTGTGTGTGTATTTGTTCCTGGGGCAGCAAGTATAAAATTATAGGTTGTGAATATTAATTTTTTTAACCTGACAGTCCCCCTTTTCCTTTACTGGTGAAACAAGAATGCGTCCCAGAACATGTAGAAAAAGTCTACTATATGATCAATATAGACCCCTAAGTGGACATTTTTGGGGTTGTGGACTTCATAGTAGTGTGCACACCAAGGGGTATACGATATGATCCATTAGGATGCAGGAGAAATATAATTAATATTTCTGGTCATTTCATATTAAAAATAAATTAAGTTTTTCAACATTTAATACATAGATTGACACTGATGAATCCACATAATGTGGGGTGCCTGGGTGGCTCAGTTGGTTAAATGACTGCCTTCGGCTCAGGTCATGATCCTGGAGTCCCAGGATCGAGTCCCGCATCGGGCTCCTTGCTCGGCAGGGAGCCTGCTTCTCCCTCTGACCCTCCCCCCTCTCATGTGTTCTCTCTCATTCTCTCTCTCTCAAATAAATAAATAAAATCTTAAAAAAAAAGAATCCACATAATGTGTATTTCATACAATTACATTTCAAATACAATACTCTAGATAACTTGAGAGAATGAGAGCTCTTCAAGTAGAAATATTGAGTGCTATCTCCAACATTAATACGTATCACACCATCTATTTTAAAGTAAACTAAAGCAAACACCATAAAATGCAAAGGTGATTTTAAACGAATTAATTTATAAATGCACTGTGTATTTATATACTTACAAATGAACTTATAAATAAATGTGTGAGTCTAAGAAAACAAGACAATGGCAGAAATGACATTTCTATATTTAACTATGAGTTTATAATCAGTCTTTCTATAAGGTAAAAGCAGTTGGGATCTGCTAGGATCTAAATCTTAAAGAACTAAAAAAATAAAAAAAATAAATAAATCCCAAGGAATTAAGAAGACCAATTGATATAGAGATTTATTTCCACTATTGTTAATGAAACTCATTCCACATATATTGAACATTGAGAAATTAGCTGATAACATCAAACTTCACAATCCACAAAGCATTTAAATATTTTTTTTTAAATCTCAACTTTAGGGGCACCTGGGTGGCTCAGTCGTTAAGCATCTGCCTTCGGCTCAGGTCATGATCCCAGGGTCCTGGGATTGAGCCCCACATTGTGCTCCTTGCTCAGCGGGAGGCCTGCTTCTCCCTCTCCCACTCCCCCTGCTTGTGTTCCCTCTCTCGCTGTCTCTCTCTCTGTCAAAAAATAAATAAAATATTTAAAAAATAAATAAAATAAAATCTCAACTATACCTCAATCTTTGAAAATAATTGTTTGTGAATAAATTTGATACACTTAATTTTTGTGCATTCATTGTGACAGTATAATTATGATATGTCATTAATCATATTTATTCAGAAATAATGGTTTCCCTATATAATTTCCTCCTGAGATGCACAAGTACTGATAAAGGAGAGGACTGATTATTCCTCAAAGTGGTACAGGTCACACTGATATCAGGAACATGATGTGTAATCAAGAGACAGATTTTTCTAGTTATTATTCCCATTTAACAATGAAGAGGAATATTGGGGGAAGAAAAGCATAACTAATCATGGCTAAGGTCTACATTCTGACTGGTGTGATCTTAACCCTTATGTTCTTTATACCAAGAACATTATTTTCCAAGCAAATTACTAAGCAAACTAAAATAAGCAAAGACTGTTAACTTAAACTATAGTTCAACTCCTCTATCCGTAACAGTAACAAGATTTTTGTTTTCACTCCAGCTTCCAAGGAGTTATTTAGTATTTAGTAAATGTGTATGTTCAGACAGGAGCCTCCATGTATTTGAATAAACTTCAACTAAAAGAAAAGAACAAAACAGGACTTCAGAGGGAATCAAAACAGTGTAAGTAGTGTTAAGAAAACTATTGTAGAAACCATTGTATTGATCTGTGAATCAAGAATAGAAAGTTATGGGGGCGCCTGGCTGGCTCAAATGGTACAGTACAGGACTCTTGATCTCAGAGTCATGAGTTCAAGCCCCACACTGGGTGTAGAGTTGACTTAAAAAAAGAAGAATAGAAAGTTATGAAACAACAAACTAGTAAAAAAATTAAAATAAAATGAGGCATTTGGCAAATTAAAAAAATAACAAAATAAATTTAAAAATTAGAAAGATTTTGAAGTAGTTTGGCAAAAATCTCCAGAAAGCAGCACCAAGTGGCAGAAATAATGTTTTAAATAAAAATAAATAAATAAAGGATAGTGTGAGAGCAGCCAACATGCAACTAATAGTATTCTGAAAACAGAGTCCTCCTGTGAGAAAATAAATAAATCAAAATGTGATTTTGCAGAAATAATAAAAATGAGATTTCATAGTGAATGGGGATCATTAAGATCTCAAACAATCGATGAATGAAGAAGAGGAAAAAAGGAAGATGTACTCCCTGGAAATTGACCATAAAATTTTGGAAAACTGAATTCAGAGATATGTTGATAAACACCAACACCAGAAGGTAAGGTAAAATGCTTTTCTACTAAGGATGCATTACCCAGAAAAATAATCCAACAAATGAACCCTGTAATAAGGGCATTTTTAGATGTTCAAGCATTTTTTTTTAAAACATTTTATTTATTTATTTGATAGAGAGATACACAGCGAGAGAGGGAACACAAGCAGGGGGAGTGGGAGAGGGAGAAGCAGGCTTCCCGCGGAGCAGGGAGCCCGATGTGGGGCTGGATCCCAGGACCCTGGGATCATGACCTGAGCCGAAGGCAGACGCTTAACAACTGAGCCACCCAGGCGCCCCAGATGTTTAAGCGTTTTGATGGTTTTCCTTCCATGAATTTTATCTCAAACAGTTATGAGGAATGAGCTATATTAACATTATAATATGGAAATTAGAGTAAAGATTCTAGATTCGGGCCTTCTGGTTGGGAAGTATGCTATCCCACTTACCAACTGAATAATATTCACAGACATTTCCTATATGCAAAATGGAGGTTATATTAAATATGTATATATATATTCTTACATACATAATGTTTCATATATAGTATATATAATTTATATATGCATAAAATTACATAGAACATTCTCCCTAGCCTTCCCCAAATTTACCTGTGGCCATTAAGGTAAAGAAATATTTTTAGGAGGGGTGCCTTGTGGGCTTAGTCGGTGGAGCATGCGACTCTTGATCTCAGGGCTGTGAGTTCAAGCCCCAGGTTGGGCATACAGCTTACTTAAAAAAATATATTTTTCCTCAAGAAATGTAATAATACTCTAACTCCCAGGGAACCAGAGTACCACTATGGTTCTCAATTCAAAATCAGGTTCATAGAAGACAGGTGACAAAGGATGATTGGATGAATTACAACACAGTGGTGTTGTGGGTACCAGCTCCACACTTTGGTTATTTTCCCAGCAGAAGTGTGTATGGTTGGAATAGAGGACAGTAGCTGGCAAAACGTCCACATTGATTCCCTGGCCTGTGATGTGAGAGCTATTATCTATGCAAATGACCTTCAAATACCATAAAACCAGAGAAACTGAATAAATTTGTACCACTATCAGAGGCTTGACAATAGCAGAGGTATTGATTTCCAGCACCTCACCTTTCATCTCACCTATTTGACCTGTCTTAAGCTCTGAATCTTATAGATTCACAGAAGACTATCCTATATGTATTCTTGTGGTTACTCAAATTACAGCTGCTTTTCCAGATAGGGTCTCTTTACTTGACAAAACAACGTATTTTCTGACAGCTAATGCGCAGCATCTAATCCCAGAAATTCTCTCCTCTCTATGCCTGCTTGTAAAACCACCAGAAGCTGTTTATGTTTTTCTTGAACTAAGAGACTCCCAACAGCAGCTGAATCTACAATTGCTCTCCCCACCATTGGATCTTCCTTCCTGACTGCACTCAGGGAATAAGCTCTAGCACATGAGCCTAGGGCTCCAACTTGAACTTGATCTTCCCTTCCTGACCCTTCAGATTTTGGACTGACTTAATCACCCCCCAACAAATTTGTAAGCCAATCAACTGTAATGTCTCTTATGGAAATATAAATATGAATGTAACCATAAGTGTAAATATGTACCCACATACAATGCACAATTGCTTTACTTTTGGATATAATCCTAACAGATATATACTGTATGCAGAAGAGATCATTCCAGTAGGTTAGGCAAAGGCATGGTGTTACTACATTTATTTGGAAGCTAGTAAAAATAAAGAGGATGATATTGAATCTGAGTTGATGAACAAATAGTCTATCCCGCGTTGATAGTTGTCAAATTTAAACTACAATTACCTACTGCTATGATAACGCCTGCACTGCAAAGGAGAAGGCAGGAATTCCATTTCCTGAACACCTTTTTTTTATATATAGTTCTGGGTTAGAGTTTTCTAATGAAAGGAATTGCTCAGGACTATGAAGGGGAAGAGGCTGTTACTTGGGAGGCTGAGGCAGGGAGGCATGACAGTGTTGCAGTCCCTCGAGGTACACTTGTTTCACAGACATTGTGGTAGATGTGTTGCATCCTCTGACTTCTTTTCAGCTCTCGTTTCACAGGATTGGTGGCCAGATAAAAGACATTTGTTTAGGCTTATTGTCTAACTTCTGTGTTGTGGCCGGCCATAGAAATCAAATACCATGGTTTGTTGGACGACCACCCCAAAGTTCAACTTTCCGGATTCTTCCATAGTTCCACCTCCTAATTCCATAGAATGCTTCAGTCTGAAGTAATAAATGACTCTCTCTGTCCCATCTTTCCCATTTTCATGCAAACACTGATTCCTATATTAAACCCATTTATTCCTGTAGATGCTCATTTTCCTGACTCAGCCAGAACTATCAAGTTTATTTATCCTTGCTTATTGTTAAATAGTCTATATTCTACATTTCTTCAGAATGATGATTAAGTAGTCAACATTCTGTATCTAATTTAAAAAACTAAAATGTTATTTTATACTAAACACATATATAACAATATTCTATTCATCTGAATTGCACAAATTCTCCAAATGTATGAAAAAAACTCTTCCTTATCTAGGAAGACATTATTAACATCCTGTACAAATTTCATAAAAGCCAACTAACTCTCTTGAGTCATCTGTAAATCTATGATTTAGAATTTATTGAGAATTAGCTATACATCTGCATAGTGATCATCCATGCACTGCTGTGCAAGATAGATATATGTATCTATATATAATATATAATATATAATATATAATTATCCATAAAGATATGCACTTTTTGTAATTGTTACTTGGTATTCTACTACTTGCCCACAGACTTGACTAACAAGAGATATTTTTCTACATTTTAATTTTTGATTCTGATGAGAAGTTAGTAATGAAGACAACTGAGTAGTCATCAACTAGAAGCATATAAGCATCTTATTTGTTCCTCCAGTAGCCTTTTTTTTTTTTTTCCTGGTTCATTTTGCCTCCATGCATGTAAGTATAGTCTGATTTATCTTTTATTTTTCCTTCTAACCTCTTAATTACTTGGGTTCTTTGGAATACAGTCTTAGTCTTATAGGAAATTCTCTGCAAATTATCAAATTAAAAAAAGGAGTTTGGAGTGTGTGTAGTCAGAAGAGAGAGTGTGAAGGCACATTCAGAAGAAGAAAATTCTACTTTTAGATTAAACAAAGTTCTTGTGGATTCCTCACAAAATTTCAAAATATTACTATTTTTAAATCAATTGGTGATTTGGGGTATATTTATAATATCTATTAAAATATCCCTGGGTTCACTTACTTTACATTTTATTTTCTTTAAATTACAAATATTCAATACTATCATAATCTGTGTTATTTGTGGGGTTCCTGGGTGGCTCAGCTTGTTAAGCGTCCAACTCCTGATGTCAGCTCAAGTCATGATCTCGGGGTCTGTGCTCAGCAGGGAATCTGCTTGAGATTCTCTCTCTCTCTCCTTCTGTCCCTCCCCTACCCTGTCTACGGGCTCTCTCTCACTTGCTCCTCTCTCAAATAAATAAATCTTAAAAAAAAAAAGATACACAGTATTTGAATAAAATATCTAATCAACTTGTTATACACAACCAAGAAATCTGTGGGTGTCTAATAACCTATTTGTAGTCAAAACCCTGTTTGTATTAGCTACAACCTGACAATCTAAATTTTGGATGTCAGCTTAACAAACTAGAAAAGTAATTGAAAATTATAAATAAAGACCTTACTAATAGCACATTGTTTATATTTCACTTTGTATTTGTGTAAATATAAAAACTAAAATTAACATGTTGCATCAGTGATTACAAATTATATTTCATTATAAGCACATTATTAATCACTTTTAACCCTGGTGGGGGGGTGGAGTGGGCTGGAAACTCTTAAGAGAGAAATTGATTGTAGTTTATTTTATTCCCCCAACAGTTTCTTCCTCTTATATATATATATATTGGTATATTCTCTCAAAGACTTAAACATGCTTTTCACAATGATAAGGGAAAAAGATAGGGAAAAGGAAATCATAAAACACGCTCATCCCAAGTAGTTATTACCTATTTTCTAAATACTTCCTTTTTCTCCAGAGAGCTCTTTAAACTAGATATTTTTAAATACTAGTGTTCAATAATTTTATTTGTTAAAATCAGAGATTAATCGCTAAATTAGAGTAAAATAACTAGAAAAACCATTGTACTAAACAAATTGTTTAATTAATTTACTTTGGAAATACATTTGATGTGATGATTGCATTTGTTTTTTTTGTTGTTTTTTAAGATTTTATTTATTTATTTGAGAGAGAGAATGAGAGAGAGAGCACATGAGAGGGGGGAGGGTCAGAGGGAGAAGCAGACTTCCTGCCGAGCAGGGAGCCTGATGCGGGACTCCATGCGGGACTCGATCCAGGGACTCCAAGATCATGACCTGAGCCGAAGGCAGTCGCTTAACCAACTGAGCCACCCAGGCACCCCTGATGATTGCATTTGTAATTATTGCCTAGCTCGATGTGACTGAGAGTTACAGTTAGAATTTTTTCCTGAGATACAAATACAAATTTATATGTATTGAGATTGGCTAATAACTACGAACTATAAGACTCATGGTATTCAAATATACTTAATAAAAATTTCCAGGTATATTAAAAAAATACCAAGATTGTAAAATACTTTGTGCCTTATTTTGGTGTACTGCTATGTAACCCAAAATATATAAGGTAAGACATGATTTTTTCTGTAGCATAAGTGCTGGCAGAATTTTTATCTGATACTGCTAGTTTTATCATCAGAAAAGGATTTTTATATGTGTCATCTCATTAAATTTATGTAAAAAGAATAGGATTTAGAAAAAAAGTAAATACCATTGTATACAGATGATTCTTGCGACTTAGACTTTTTATCAGAAAAATATGAGCATACTATGTTAATAAAAGTAAAAGGGGGGTGCCTAGGTGGCTCAATCGCTGAAGTGTCTGCCTTCAGCTCAAGTATGATCCCAGCGTCCTGGGATTGAGCCCCATGTCCAGCTCCCTGCTCATTGGGGAGTCTGCTTCTCCCTCTGCCAGCAGCTCCCCCTGCTTGTGCTCTCTCTCTCTCTCGTTCACACTCTCTCTCTAAAATAAGTAAATAAGGGGCACCTGGGTGGCTCAGTCGTTAAGTGTCTGCCTTCGGCTCAGGTCATGATCCCAGGGTCCTAGGATCGAGCCCCTCATCGGGCTCCCTGCTCTGCGGGAAGCCTGCTTCTCCCTCTTCCACTCCCCCTGCTTGTGTTCCTTCTCTCGCTTTGTCTTTCTCTGTCAAATAAATAAATAAAATCTTTAAAAAAATAAATAAAATAAAATAAGTAAATAAAATCTTAAGAAAAAGTAAAAGGGAAACTAGATGTATTTATGTACGTTCAAGTTATTTAAATTTTGAATTATTGATACAGATATACTACAGATATAAACCAATGTTTATATCAGGAGATTATGGGTGAAGGCAGATACTCAGTAATTAAGATTTTCGGGATGTGACTCTATAATTTTGACTTACTAAAGGTGAAAGATATGAATAAAACAAGATAAGGTAGTAAAAAAAAAAACAATAACATTGACACACAACAGACAGTTTTATTATTAAAAATAGTAATGAGAATGAAACTAGTCTAAAAGCTAAGAAAATAGTCAACATTTTTAACATTCTTTCTTGTTTTTCCATTTATTCTTTTCAACTTATTTTATCCTATTTTTTTTTTTGAAAATAGAGTAAGCAAGAAGTGATCAAAGGTGTCTAAATAACAAGAATATGAAAGGTAATACTAGCCATAATTCCTGGGATATGCTCATCCAAGACCTGTCAATTGAAGGATGGGGACAATCTACCAAGAAAGGAGAAAGGCAAGGGAACAATTATTGAGCCATAAGAAAAGTGACAAAAATATGTACCCGGCAGAGGGCAGTGGAGTGTAGAACCCAAATCTTATTTTAATCACGCTTACTAATACAGCATTTACTTGCTCTCACAACAGCAAAATAGGATCACATCAGAGGCAGCAAGTTCTAATTTTTCCTGGACAGGAATATGAAGCTGTTGGCATTTTATAACCTTTTCACTTCTTTTGTGTTCATACACATTACAATTTAGAAACTAGAAGAAAAGGTAGTAAAAGCACCCACTGAAGAAAATATTAAGTAACGTGGTAAGATTAGAGGTTATCAGGGTGCTATGGTGAAAAGCCCATCAGGGACAAATGGTTGAACATATTACCTGACATGCAAATGGATTTGTATTTTTTGCAGAAGAGTGGCATGTGTGGAGGCATTAGGTTTCAGTCCAAATATGAAAGAGATGATGAAGTAGATTCTTAGATAAATGACATATAGGAAACCCTATTAGTCAACCTATTAATTGGTGTGGGACTAAAATGGTCTAATGGTAAAAGGCTGAAATTGTGGGTGGGGCTGGTCAGTGGAGTAAAGTAAAAGACAAAGAGGAGTAAAATAAAGGTGAAAACAATATTAGCTACTGATTAATTAGGTGCGGTGGATGAGGAAGAATGAGTCAAATTATAACTACATATTTTATAGCCTAGGAAATCCAGAGAAAAATGTTTTCATGATGAAAAATAAGAAGGTCATAATGAAAATTAATGAGATCATGATGAAGCTCTAGTTTAAATTGTGATGTGATTAGGTCAGTGTCATCTGTATTGAACTCAGGTGAATGCTGGTTAATAAGCATAAAAAACAGTCAATGGAAAATTTAAAAATTGGAGAAAGAACACAGGAAGGAGGCCTAGGATGAATGAACTCTTAACAAATACATTCAGACTATAAGTGCTGGCAAAATCTTGGGAAATATCCACATGTGAGAACAAGAGCTGAAAAATACAGAAAAAATAATGGAAGTACAGGAAAGTAATAAAAAAAGGAAAAGAGGGGGTACTTTAATATGCCTGCACATAAAAGAGGAGAGAATTTCAGGAAGTTTACATTTTATTGCTCCAAATACTCCTAACACAAATGGAAGGGAATAAAAACCATAGATGCAAAACATTCATTAAGCATAATAATGCATTGTATGCTAGAAATAGAACAGCGGAGAGTTATATTTACAGTTATGCTAAAATATTCATTTTTAAATGAGCACCAAGTGCTTTTAAAAATGCCAGGGACACCTGTGTGGCTCAGTCAGTTAAGCATATGACTCTTGGTTTCGTCTTGGGTTGTGATCTTGGGTTCCTGAGACTGAGTTCCACATTAGGCTCTGCACTGAGCATGGAGGCTTTTTGGCCTTCTCTCTCTCCCTCTACCCCTGCCCCCACTCGTGCTTTCTCTCTCGCTCGCTCTCTCTGTCTCTAAATAAATAAATAAATAAATAAATAAATAAATAAATAAATATTAAAAAGGCCATCTCCTTGTGAAATGTGCCATAAAATAAGCTATTAATTATTCTCTTGAAAAAATCTGAGACACGACTCTGCATTACTTTGCATATCTAGGAAATTGATGTTCATTCTATACTTAGTGTCAAATTTCTTTGATTTTTATTCATTTAAAACACACCTCAATACACACACACATGCACACGCACACACGCACATACACACAGGCATAAAATTTAATTGTGAATAGATTCCTATGTACATACCACTATCCAGTAACTACCAACATTTTACTTTGTATCATCTAGTCCTACCCTCTTTTTATTTTGCTAAATATGTTAAAGATATGTTATTTCAAATCAAAATACATTGCAATGGGTCTTAAAAATACATTTTCTTACAAAACTATATTAACTATATCAAATCTAACAAGATTAGCAATAATTCATCAGTCTACTCACTACCCATTCAAATTACTGGAATTATTTTTAATAATCAATTTTCCTTCTTAACTATTTAAATGTATTTTCACATATGCATATTTAGAAATGTAATTATGGCAGAGTATAATAAACCTTCATGTTATCACTCAATTATAACAATTATCATCTTATGGTAAAAACTGTTTCATTTATACTTTCATCTTCTCTAACTTCAAAACATTTTGAACAAACTACAGATATCTATTTTAATTAAATTTCTAAATATTTCTGGATGCAAATCTATAGAATAAGGTCTTGTTATATAACCATATTATTATTAATATTATGCTTAAAAATCTAGTGCTAAAATTATTAATTGCTTCATAAATGTTACACACAAACACAGAGCTATTATTGGTTATTTGCTAGTATAATGCTTCAAATAAACCCATAAATTGAAATAGGCTGATTTGTCTTTTAACTTGCTTTTTAATATATCAATTCCTTCTTTAGTTCTTTATTTTACCTTGAAAACAATTTACTGAAAACCATTTGTGTGTAGGAAAGATTTAACCCAGCAGACCCTGGTTACTCCAGCCTTGAACATTCCCAAGAAAGGCCTATCTTTGCAACTAGCCCATGCCTGGCTTCTGGGAGTTGAGCTCCAAGGCCTGGAAATATTTTGCCTGATGATAAAAATGTTTCTTTTTTATGCCTGTGGCCTTTGGGCACAGGGTACTGATTTGTTCAGACAGTTTATACTAACAATGTTATCCATGGGGAATGGTTGATTTTTGCTTGGAGGCTAGAGTCTACCAAGCTGAGGCCAAGCATGCAAACACGGTGGGCATAAGTGACTGACCCCCAATAAATACCTCGGATATCCAGGCTCAGATGAGCTTTCCTGGTTGGGAACACTTTGCATATGTTGTCACTCGTCATCATGGGGAGAATGAGCAAGTCTACTGAGAGAGGACATCTGGGAGTTTGTACCTGGTCTCTTCAGACTTTGCCCCATGTGCCTTTCCCCTTTGCTTATTTAAGTCTGTATACTTTCACCATAGCAATAGTGTATTTATACCATGAGCATGGCAGCTTCTCTGAGTCCTAGGAGTTCTTCTAGTAAATCATTGAGCTGGAGGGTATTCTTGGGGAGTCCCAACAAACTGCCATTGCTGCTTTAAGTTCCCTTTCTATCTAGGCTACATGACTCGTGGGGCATAGAAGCTCCAACAAGGTGTATCTGCCTCCTTGATTTTTCTCCAAGCCAAATTCAACACAAATGTTGGCTCCATTTCAAGAGTAGAGTACTTGTGAGAATAAGGTCCCTGAGGAGTTGTGCCTACAAGTCTCTTGGACCTCCCCAAATTTGCCTGATCTCTCCTCTTGCTCTATTGAATTATTTACCTTTGTTAAATCCTTATGTGAGCTCCCATGAGTGTTGTGGATTCTTTCAAATGTATGAACCTGAGTAACCTTTATATCTATAGTACAGAATGAAAAATTAAACTTAATTTTACACATTTGAAATAGTGATACCAAACATTTATGACTTAATATTGATCATAGCAATAACTTCATCAAGTGAACTTTGCAGAGATCTGATCAGATGAATTAAATCAATATTCAATCAATACTGTTGTGATCAGAATGTTTTTATTTTATTTTATTTTTTTAAATATTTTATTTATTTATTCATGAGTGACAGAGAGAGAGAGAGAAGCAGAGGGAGAAGCAGGCTCCCAAGGAGCAGGGAGCCCGATCCGGGACTCGATCCCAGGACCCTGGGATCATGACCTGAGCCAAAGGCAGACGCTTAGCCATCTGAGCCACCCAGGTGCCCAGAATGTTTTTATTTTTAAAGAGGAAAAATGCTAATTAACCTGTGTCTGTAACCATTGATGTCAAAAATGGACTAGCAGGCCTAGGAACTGTCATGGCCATCAAATTCATTGAAAGAAATTCAAAATTTCATTATCATAGTCTTAAATTACATACCTAAAAATAAAAAGCTTAAAAATCATAAAACTGAAAGAAATTTGAAACAAAGTCTTGAATAATCTTATTATCACTAGTCTTTTGCTGACCCGTATTTTCAGCAGTGCCTAAAGACCATAGGTAGAATTCAGCTATTTTTTTTTTTAAGTTTCTTAATTAGAATTTGTTTTCTAAGAATACCCAAAGCAGCTCTATGTGAAATAGAAAGTAATTAAGGGATTTCTTACTACTCCTGCCCATAGGAGATGAAAGCATCAAAAAATTAATTGAATAATAAATATCACAACAGGGAAACAACATTATTTGAATATCGCCATCCTCCTGGCTGGAGTCCCAGAAGAAAGTGAACTCAAGGTTTGTTAAAGACTGGAAAATAAGTCATATGTTCTCTTTTAATTCTGCATGTAAAGAATATATATTTTTTTCTAAGATACCAGTGCTAAAATTTAACATAATCTGAAGTCCTATAAATAAGGTAAAAACAAAATAACAGGATTTGTATTTATACAGCATTGCTTGGATAAAAATGTTGTGTAAGATTTTTGGAATAATGGCTATTTAGGCCAATAATAACACATATTGCATATGTTTTCATAAAACCGTATTTTGGCATTTGTTCTATTTCTTCGTCAGCCCAACATCATTATTGTTTCTTTAACTGGTCTATAAAGGATGAGAGTGTTCTATAGATATAAAAGGTGTACTCTTGTTCAGTATCTCCGTCAGTAAAATGGATGGATCATTAGCATACTAATTTAGTTTGCAGATACCATTTCTTTTTGAAAACAAGGACTTGAAATATCTGCTTCAAGGTGAGGACTAGAAATCAATTAGAAGTGAACAAGCAAGTACTGAGACATCAGTCATCAAATAGAAGTTAGTAGTAATCAATGTTCAGGGCATGATCACAGGACATGGGGAAGATAGAGTGAGCTTCTCCCTTTAGGAAAGAAGTACCTTCTTGTGATAAGCACTGGGTGCTTTATGTAAGTGGTGAATTACTAAATTCTACTCCTGAAACTAATATAACACTATATGTTAACAAACTAAAATTTAAATAAATACTTGAAACAAAAAAAAAAAAAAAAGGAAAGAAGCCTTTAGTAACTTCAAAAGAAGAGAAACCATTACAGATCTAGCTGATCAGACTCTATGGGATCTGGGTCCGGCTCATCTCCATAAACCTGACTTTAGCCACTCTTTGTAATCTCACAATAACCTCAGCAGAACTCATTGTTCAGCCACAATAAATGATCCCATTCTTTCAAAGAAATGTTATGGCCAATTTGTTTTCTTGTTGCCCTATCATATTCACTCAGCCTTGATCATTCCATAAAATAGTGCCAAACTCATAGCTTCATGTTCAGCCTGACAAGATCTTTAAGTTACAGTTTAGTATTAGTACTTCAAAATGTGTTCAGTGACTATCCTTTTAGCTTCTCCAGTCTGGTCACATGTCCTTATCCAGGGCCCTTAAAACACACTTCAATGCTTACAATCATGGCATGAACCAAATAGTTTTGTATTTACTTTTCTATTTGTTGTTTTATCTTCAGATTTAAAACTTCCTATAGTGGGCATATTAATTTTACACATTTTTGTGTAGTGAATGTCCAGCATAATTTCTGGTATTAAGCCCAATAATTATTTAGTTTTGGAATTTTAAAATATTTTCACTGCTTTTATTTGAACACTTACTGGATTCATTTTATTTTTTCCAGAATTTGGTCCCCAAATTGTATAATGCATAATATACATCTTATATCAAATTGTATAATACATAATATACATTTTATATTATAGTATAAGCTATACATATATGCTATACATATACTATATATTCTATATTATGTTAGAATATATATATACACCCATAGTTGTATATATAATGTATAATCTTTTTTCCACGTGTAAGACATACATTTAATAATTTTTGAAATATTTATTCTAAATTCCACTTACCTAATATAGTATGAAAATACTATTCTTACACACTTTCAGACACTGAAATACTTGCAGACTCCTCCAATAAAAAATAAGAAATTATAGATTATTTATATTTTTCTTACTATGTATTATCTCCCTTTCCACTTGCTACATATTTTTACTACAAGGTATTTTGTATGGTAAATTATTACAGAGCAACCCATAAAATATATGAAAGTGAAAACTTTAACAAAATCTTATAAATGACAAAATAATAAGTTTCATTAATAATTGTTACCATTCTTGATCTCTTCAGTGACTAGGGATACAAAACTGTCATTTCCAACATCAGGATCTTGACAACAATCTGAGACTACAAAGATCACTTCAGAAGTAAATTTGAGTCATGTACATGTACATTTTCAGATCATTTTGCCAAAATGTAGAACCTAAAGAATTTGTTCCATTCCCTTAGGGCCGTACCAAATTGAAAAGAATTCTACTGGAAGTAAATACAAACACTGTAAGCAGAATCATCTTCTCTTGACAAGGCTTTGTTCTCCATTATGATAGTGGATTTCCCTTGGGATTGGTATATTACTATGAGTTAAAATTCTGACAGCCAGATATTTATGGAGGATCCCCAAAGCAATGCTGCTCAAGTACAAGGATCTTTGCATTTTTGATTTCAGAAACCACCACCCTAGCAGAAAAAGAAATAGTTCAGCCAACTCTTACGTTCCAACCAGGTGCAGTGTATTCAGTGAATAGAGAACTACATTATCCTCCCCAAAGTACATTTCTCTGGGAAATTTTAACTGATTAGTAAATGAAATTACCCTCTCCAGTTACCATTTTGGGAAATTGAAATATTACAATTTGATATCAATGATGCACCAAACAGCTAACCAAGATAGAAACCCCTAAGTAAATATGTGTTCCTATCTCTTTTGTAATTGTGACCATAGTTATCTACTAGTGAATGATAAAATATCATGAAAATGATAGTTTTCAAAATCATAATTTTGTCAGGCAAAATCATTGTCAAGATTTTGATTAACACTGTGTGTAGTTATGCTTGTGAGGACTGATGCAAATTCAAAACATAACAACAAATATAAGTATGCAGGCTACATGTCTTAAGAGTATATGCAAAGACATCTTGTTGACTTGATACATAAGGCTGCAAAAGGCACTCTAAAAATCATGCTAAAACACATTTAAATGTGAGAAACAGTTACATAAGGAACATCTAGAGCCTAAAAGATTGATATGAGATGTAACACATTTTTTTTAGCTTAGGATAATTGCCAAGGGTTTTTCTTTAATTACTCATCTTTCTAATTTATATTAATAATGCTTTATTAAAAATAATACTACTATCTATGGCTGTTTTGTAAAAACAAAACAAACAAAATAAAACAAAACAAAACAAAACAAAACCCTGCATTTCCCTGACAAAGAATGAGCACAAATCAATTGTTCACAATATACTTACATTAACCGAACAAGCCAATGTTTAAGCAAAATTAATCATAGATTTGTGGACTTGCAAGATATGTTAGATGGCATTTAGTACAACATATATATTTAGTGTAATAAGAATTGCCTGTGCTACATAACTGAAAGCATTTCCTCACAAGATGACATACCACAATTGGTGATTTTTTTCATTATTACAAAACTGTTCCTACCGTCAGCAGAAATCTGCATCAACCACTTCATCCACCTGATCCTAGTAATGGTCCCCAAACAGTAGGCATCCATCTTTCTCATGGGGCAATCCTTTAAATATAGGAAGTTTGCTGTTGGAAGATATCATGAGAGGACATGACTTCTGGTTCACCCCAGAGCAGGAGGAGGCAATCAGAGAGGATCCTCACCCTCTCCTGGGTCCTTGGAATGGACCCAGTGTACTATTCCCACATGAGCAGCCATTCCAAGGGCATAGCCTTGAGAGAGTAAGGTGTTTTAAGATCATCTGGGCTGAATATGTGACTGATCTCAGTTAAGCCTTCTATATAAAACTTTTAAGATTCTGGAAGGCGGCTGAGGAGATGTCCTCTTGCAGCCAACAAAAACAAATCTCTTAGGTAAGTCCCATTGCTTATCTAAACTGCCATCTTACCATTCTGTAGTGGTGTACTCCTTTCTTCTGTTTCTCCTTGCCTTTCTTGTACCGGGGACAGTTTCAGATTTCATGTGCAACTCCTAAGGTTGTGAACCAACAATTTCATTTCATGATGGTAGTTTTCAGTATTTTTTTTTTTCTAATGCTGCAGGTAATTTCATTTCACTAAATCGAACACAAATGGCTTTAGATTTCTAATCTCCTGGATATGTTTATCTGACAACATCCAATTTTGCAAATGAGCTTCATAAACAAACACATAGTCAAGATGTGATTTCAGAAGCAGTTTCAATTGTTACAAATCCTAGACTTCTTTTCTCCAGCCTAGGCTGCATTGACTTTATGACCGCTACTATATTTGTAGAATGATGTAGATTGCAGTGAATGAAAACCCTTGGTAGCCAGTCCTCTACAGGTCATTTATTTTTGACTGAAATGTGGGACCTAATCTTGATCCATACTAAATTTTAATTCCATTTCTTAGCACCATCATCTTTGGCATCAAAACTCCTTTTAAATCATGGTTCCGATTTTTATTTTATAGAATATCTCTTAGTATACACAATTCTTATGTTTTATTCCATCATTCCATCATTAAAAAACAAGACAGCTTGAATTAAGCATTGCCTGTTAAAAACGCCTCACTCTATTTATACTCAGAGAAAAATCTTTGAAAAGGAAACATAGATAACATGAGCATCTATCTTTACTTCTGAAAGTTTCGTTTTTATTTACTTTATTTTTTATTAGAACTAATCTTAAACAATCTCTGAATTAGTAAATTCGTCATCCACACTTCCTGCTCATTTTTTTAATTTTTTTATAAGATGGTTTCCACCCTAATGATCAACTCTATGCAATCTAATAATATTTTAACTTAATAGATTTCTTGGAGCGACGGGGGGGTTCAGTTGGTTAAACATCCAACTCTTGATTTCAGACAGCGTCCTGATCTCAGCTTCATGAGATGGAGCCCCGCGTATGGCTCTGTGCTCAGCATGGAATCTGCTTGAGGTTCTCTCTCTCTGCTCCTCTTCCCACACACTCTCTCTCTCTCAAAATAAAACAGACAAAAACAAAAAAAGAAAGAAAAAACAAAAAACAGTTTAATAGATCTTGACTGAAAACTGGTCCAACAATTTATTACACACCGGAAAGATGAAAACAAGCGAATCAACAAACAACTCTTTCTCATGCTCCATCCCATTACTTCCTTGGATGCTCTTCTTATAATAGATGCTTAAGAAATGTTTTCTGATTATGTATTGCTGTATTTAATATATTATTCACTTAGGTCTCTCCTACTTGGTATTTAAAAATGGGTGGTAATGGGAATGACACATGCAGGATTCAGACTTAGTGAACCTCCAACAGTATACAGTGAATAAAGACATTGCCTATGATTAAGGCTGAAACTAATACTTCTGATGAGTAATTAAAATTCCCCCAACATCATATACAATTGCTATCTTAAGGAAGAGAGCAGGGAAATTGTGCTATTTTTAGAGGGATTTTTATGTTTATTATTTTTATTATTACAAAGAAAATGTGATACTTTGTTATTAAATGTCACATATAAAAATTAACATAGAGACAGTTTCTGTTTATCTCTTGGAGAATTCACATTATTGATAAAAAGGGAATAAATATTTGGGAAAATTCATTATTCCAACAACAATAATGTCACAAAATGGGATTTGGGGGGTTTATTTTTTAGTATAAGAAGCACCTCTGTATTTTGTGAGCAAATGAAGGGACAGCCTTCAGGACTGGTTCTCAGTTCAGTTTTTCTTTAATCATACTCTCTCTTAAAATAGGTCATCCTTACAAATGAGACCCATGTTGGCTATCTGTCATGTAAACAGAAGGGTCAAGATGTGCAGACATTAATTGGAAAAAAATATCCATGCCTTCTTCCCTGAGATATATTTATATGTTGTCACTTTCCTAGAATAGCAACCTTAATCATCAGCTACAGAAAATACTCACCTGCTAATTTCATAAGATATATTCAACCTAAACAGTGACTTATAGTGCTATTTTTAAAACACACTGTCATTTTTAGATATATTAATCATGTTTATTGATTGTAAGAAGTCAAGGTGCACTAGGGCAATTTAATGCACATCATTAAAATAGAACAAATTAGCCTGTAGACTACACATGGCCAGACTCTGAGCATTATACCACAGCAACAGATCAGCACACGGTCAAGACAAAATGTAAGCATGCTCAAAAGCAAAAAATAACATTATTTGGAGTCAGAATCTAGCAAATGATTTATTAATTATGCTCATAGGGCAGCATGAGCTTAATAAATACGAAATGTATGTGGTTGTCTGCCTACAAGTCTGTATCACTGAGTTTATAAATTCAACATAAAATCTTCTACTACCAACCCTTATAAATTT
This sequence comes from Neomonachus schauinslandi, assembly GCF_002201575.2. Lineage (NCBI taxonomy): Eukaryota > Metazoa > Chordata > Mammalia > Carnivora > Phocidae > Neomonachus > Neomonachus schauinslandi. Next base: position 21,020,828 of record NC_058403.1, on the reverse strand, counting down.
AGAAGCACAATCTGTTATATGCTACCTAGATTATGCAATTATATATATATTTCATATTTTCTATTTTTCTTTATTGTCAATATCATGCTCTGATTCCCAAGATCAAAGTTATTAAATCCTGGGCGCCTGAGTGGCTCAGTCGTTAAGCGTCTGCCTTCGGCTCAGGTCATGATCCCAGGGTCCTGGGATCAAGCCCCGCATCGGGCTCCCTGCTCAGCGGGAAGCCTGCTTCTCCCTCTCCCACTCCCTCTGCTTGTGTTCCCTCTTTCGCTGTGTCTCTGTCAAATAAATAAATAAAATCTTAAAAAAAAAGTTATTAAATCCTTAGAAGAATTGAATAAAAGGATTATTCCTTCCCTAATACACACACATGCTCCATGACAAAAATGTGTTTTCCAAATTCTATTTGTTTAATGATATGCCAGCAGGAGTTTAGAAACTTCTTGGAATTGTAAACAGAAGTCATGTTTCAGGGAATTCTAACATTGCAGAGTCTTCTGCTCTAAGGCAGTGGCAAGCTCTTCCTAATGGCCTTAATAGTTAATATTTTAGGCTTTTTGACAAATACAGTCTGTCATAACTACTCAATTCTGCTGTTAGTATAAAAGCAACGAAAGAAAATACAAAACATATGGTTGTAGCTGTGTTCCAATAGAATGCCATTTACAGAAACAGTGGAGGGTTGGAGTTGAGATCCTCAGTCTGCAGACCCTAGCTCTAGACTAAATCAAAACACAGGAAGAGTTTAAGCCATCATGGTTATGATGGGATCATGGCCAAAGAAAAGCCTAGACAAAAGTTTCTTTTAGAAAAAAAGTTCACAGTAATAAGATTTATGACAAAAGATAATATTATGCACACTTATACCCTGATAGTGGTTTTGGCAGAAAGTTAATCAACTATAATAGTTCTGGTCTGTATTAATAAATGCCATTTTGTTTTCTTCAAAATGTCTGCCTGTGGTCTCCCTTTCTCTCCATTTATGGAAAGGAAACCAAAAGAATACTGAGGCACATTTATAGAGGGCTAAATGTGCATATATTTATAAATTATATATATTTTTATTTGTTAAATTTAAACATCATTTACACCAAGAAAATATTCATTTATCATTCCACCTGGCTCTTTGATTCGTATGTATTCGTGTAATATATATGTATATGTATGGTTTAAATATTTGGTTACATATTTTCACTATTTTTATTTCAACTTCCTAAATTTAATTCAAAACAATTATATTATATTCTTCTGAGATGAAGCACAATAATACGTAACATTGAACTCATGCTACTGAAACCTAGAATCTTATATACTGAACTATTTTGATCTGCCTACACACAATTATTTGGGGGAATATTAAGTTTTCCTTATCTTGTTAATTTATTTTCCATAACTATGTAAGGATGAGATGCCCAAATCTTACATAATGAGCACTCTTGGCTCCACATCATTTTATCATATCACTTTCTGTGGGATCCAAGATTGTTGACAATAAAATTCTACTAAATTTTTTATTGGGGGGCCGCCTGGGTGGCTCAGTCGTTAAGCGTCTGCCTTCGGCTCAGGTCATGGTCCCAGGGTCCTGGGATCGAGCCCCGCATTGGGCTCCCCGCTCCGCGGGAAGCCTGCTTCTCCCTCTCCCACTCCCCCTGCTTGTGTTCCCTCTCTCGCTGTATCTCTCTCTGTCAAATAAATAAAATCTTTAAAAAAAAAATTTATTGTGACAATGAAACACTCCACTGCTAGGATCTATTTTATTCATAACATGTTTTCCATTTCCATATATTTTCTATAATTTGTTTTTCTTTTGTTACTGACAATAAATATTTTCATTATTTATGTTTAGTTAACAACCAAATTTATTCTGAATTTGAGTGAATTTCTATACCATAAATGTCAGAATTATTTGTTGTATCTACTGCAAATATTTCCTGGTTCTTTTAAACTTAATTTTAGTTTCTAGGATTTTATTGAAATTTCTGTGCTTTTACATCTGAGATATGGGTGTGATGCAAAGGATTGTTTACATATCTGTTCTTTTTTGTTTTGTTTTGTTTTTTAAGATTTTATTTATTTATTTGATAGAGACAGTCAGAGAGGGAACACAAGCAGGGGGAGTGGGAGAGGGAGAAGCAGGCTTCCCGCTGAGCAGGGAGCCTGGTGCAGGGCTCTGTCCCAGGACCCTGGAATCATGACCTGAGCCGAAGGCAGACACTTAACGACTGAGCCACCCAGGCACCCCTACATATCTGTTCTTTATCATAAATATTGCTGCACTTTCCTTAATGTTATATACTATTTATTGATAAATTAATTACTGAATTGGATGTTTTTCCTCTATTTTATTTTATTTTATTTTTTTAAAAGATTTTATTTATTTATTTGAGACAGAGAGAATGAGATACAGAGAGCATGAGAGGGAGGAGGGTCAGAGGGAGAAGCAGACTCCCCGCCGAGCAGGGAGCCCGATGCGGGACTCGATCCAGGGACTCCAGGATCATGACCTGAGCCGAAGGCAGTCGCTTAACCAACTGAGCCACCCAGGCGCCCATGTTTTTTCCTCTATTTTAAAGGTGATTTCCTTTTACAACTTTTCTGTTAATTTTACTATTTATACACTATCTACATTTTATTTTAAACTGCATTAATTAATAAGTAGTTTTCTATTATATAAATTAGTATTAAAAATGGAATGCTACAATTTAGTAGAGCAAAATGATAGATTGTGAGTTCTTTAATTATATTGCCTGGGTTTGTAACCACCCCAAAATTCAGTAGCAGGTGACTTTGTGACCTGGTGAAACTTACTAAACTTCTCATGACCCAACCCCACTAAAATGGAAAATACAACATAACTATTTCATGGGATTATGTGAAATTTAATTATGTTAATATATACTAAACACTTAGACTAATACCTGGCAAATAGTAAATATCACTTAAAATATCTATCATGCGTATCACTTAAGTCAACCTAAGTCTTATAGTAGTGATATTACAGCAAAATGTATAAATTTAAATAGAATTTCTATTTGAAGTTAATTTGAAGCTTAATTAATGAAACTTAATAAATAAAATTAATTTGGAACTTAAATATTAAAACATTATATTTTAATATTGATTACTGAACTATAGTTTCTACTCTAGCAGTTTTAAAATAAAGTACCTCTGAAGGTACATTTCTGATTTCATATAATACATGTTTGCATTCTAATCTGGTTACAGGATAAATATAGACCAAAATATTACAGGTAAAGATATTTATCAGGAGTTAACCAGACAGCCTCAATAAAATGAATTGATAAGCAAAAGGTTAAACTGATTGGAATTGACCTTTGGTTTTCATTGAAATTATCTTAGAAGATGAATTATATTTATAAAGCAACTATTACATAATATATCTTGTCCCCAAAAAATACAATGTTCATATATTTTGTGTTTCAAGTCTGTCAGAATTCTTTCCACCAATAGTCCATCTTTTTTGTTCTTTTTGCTTTTCAGTTATTTAGCACCCACCTTCCTCCCCCCAAAATAATTTCTCCACATGCAGTGGCTTATGCATATTATTTACAGGTCCATTTAAATTTAATTTTAATGAATTTGGTTTTATTAATTGATATATTTATATACCTATCTGGAAATATAAATTTTTATTTAGTAGATATTGTATTAGAAAACATAGGTTTTTGTCCTGCTTCCATTGTTAGACAACTCTCTCAAACTTGATAAACTTTAATTTCCTCATCTCTAAATTTTAAGACCTGAGACATATGATTTACAGACTACTTTTTATCTCTCAAATACTATGTAATTCTCCATCAACCTTCTTTTTTTTAATTTTTTAAAATTTTATTATGTTATGTTAGTCACCATACAGTACATCATTAGTTTTTGATGTGGTGATACACGATCCATTGTTTTCGTATAACACCCAGTGTTCCATGCAGTACGTGCCCTCCTTAATACCCATCACCGGGCTAACCCATCCCCCCACCCCCCTCCCCTCTAAAATCCTGTTTGTTTCTCAGAGTCCATAGTCTCTCATGGTTCATCTCTCCCTCCGATCCCTGCCCCCCTTCATTTTTCCTTTTCTTCTCCTAATGTCCTCCGTGCTATTCCTTATGTTCCACAAATAAGTGAAACCATATGATAATTGACTTTCTCTGCTTGACTTATTTCACTTAGCATAATCTCCTCCAGTCCCATCCATGTTGATGTAAAAGTTGGGTATTCATCCTTTCTGATGGCTGAGTAATATTCCATTGTATATATGGACCACATCTTTATCCATTCACCTGTTGAAGGGCATCTCAGCTCTTTCCACAGTTTGGCTATTGTGGACATTGCTGCTATGAACATTGGGGTTCATATGGCCCTTCTTTTCACTACATCTGTGTTTTGGGGGGTAAATACCAATGGAGTGCAATTGCTGGGTCATAGGGTAGCTCTATTTTTATTTATTTATTTTTTTTTTTTTTGAGGGACATCCACACGGTTTTCCAAAGTGGCTGTACCAACTTGCATTCCCACCAACAGTGTAAAAGGGTTCCCCTTTCTCCACAACCTCTCCAACATTTGTTGTTTCTTGTCCTGTCCATTTTTGCCATTCCAACTGATGTAAGGTGGTATCTCAATGTGGTTTTGATTTGAATTTCCCTGATGGCTAATGATGATGAACATTTTTTCATGTGTCTGTTAGCCATTTGTATGTCTTCTTCAGAGAAGTGTCTTTTCATGTCTTCTGCCCATTTTTGTCTTGATTATTTGTTTTTTGGGTGTTGAGTTTGAGAAGTTCTTTATAAATCTTGGATACCAGCCCTTTATCTGTAGCATCATTTGCAAATATCTTCTCCCATTCTGTGGGTTGCCTCTTTGTTTTGTTGACTGTTTCCTTTGCTGTGCAGAAGCTTTTTATCTTGATGAAGTCCCAAAAGTTCGTTTTTGCTTTTGTTTCACCAGCTTTTGGAGATGTATCTTGAAAAAAGTCGCTGTGGCTGATGTCAAAGAGGTTACTGCCTATGTTCTCCTCTAGGATGTTGATGGATTCCTGTCTCACATTGAGGTCTGCCTTTAAATGACTGCATGTAAGAGATAATATTTTGAATTTGAAGAATAATTTGAGGTCTTATCTCCAACACTTACTATGGGGTTTTATATAAAAAAATAATTAATGACTCATATGTCTGTAAAACTGGAGTAATAGTTTATTATTTTAGATATGAATATTGTAGTAAGGTTATATAAACAATAGCCCGATGAAGACTGACTGTAGCGATGATACTAGATAGATATTATCTAGATTACATTGTATCTAGAATGTATTATCTAGATTATATTGTATATTTTTTCATTTTTTTAAGGATTTTATTTATTTATTTGACAGAGAGAGACACAGTGAGAGAGGGAACACAAACAGGGAGAGCGGGAGAGGGAGAAACAGGCTTCCCGCTAAGTAGGGAGCCCAATGCGGGGCTCCATCCCAGGACTCTGGGATCATGACCTGAGCCAAAGGCAGATGCTTAACGACTGAGTCACCCAGGCGCCCCTATATTGTATAATTTTTATTTCTGTAATGATTCTCTCTGTTTGTATGACCCAGAGATCCCTCTTAGTATATAGAGTTTGACTCATAATATCTAAATTTCATATGGGGAAAATGGAAATAGAAAAATATTAATTAATTTGCAATTAGAAATCATAATCAGAAACCAGAATATCTGAAGTCCACATGATTATTTCAATATTTTGCTATCATCCAGTGACTTGGTAACCCAACTGATAGATATATTTGTTTAAGACTAAAAGGATTTTGAATTATCTCATATGTTGATTTCAGATTATTTGTATTTTATTATTTCACATTTCTTTAGTAAGAATTTCTCCAGCCACAAATGTTGGTTGAACTTCTCTCTCCTATATTATAAGTTTGCAAAGGAAATTGAAATAGGATCATCCATTTGGTGGGATTCTAGTCCCTCACAATAATACTGTGATGTTCACAAATGTTTTCATCAACTTTTTTTCCTGTAATTATTTTATTTTCTCTTAACATTTTTTTCGTCCCCCTTTTTATTTGCTTAAAAAGTTTTTTTTTTTTTTTTTTTCATCAAAACACTTCATTCCAACATGGACCAACAAGGTAAGGTTAACAAGAAAAAAATTCACACATTTGCCATTTATTGTGTAGACTGGAGCATTTATGATTGAACATTTTCTTCTATCATGAGCTGATGGCAATTTTTTCAAATATTTGGTGGAAAAGCTTATTGTCCTTTTGAATGGACAAGAAACACTACATAGAATCATTATGAGACAAATAAAATGAGATAATGAAAATGACATTGTTTTATAGACTACAAATTGCATTGAAAATAAGGTCTATTACCATAACTGTATGCCATAACCAAAGAAAGTTCTGAGTTTGCATAATGTCTGTCAAGCAAGTTGGAACCAATTACTATACTCACTGTTGGGTTAGTGTGATTGCTACTGCAAAACAGTAATGAAAATCATGGCATCCTAATTCAGAATGTACAGCTTCTTATTATTTGAATGAAGTGCATATGCACTACATGTAATAAAATAAATATTATCTGACACAACAAAACTGAAACTTTCTAGAAGTTAAACTTTAAAATAACAATTAACAATGTCTACCTTACAAAATACATTTTGGTATAATATAGTGGAACTTTCATATGTTAGCCTCACATCCACAGAATTAGACCAATTAAATATTTTTACTTTGTTACTTTTGATTAAAAAATCATATCCAATCAACTATGTATTTAGAAAATAAAAAAAAATAGGAGTTAAGGAAAATAAGAAGGAATGAATGCTTAGAGAAATTAGTTTGGATGAATCAGGTCATCCCCTTCCTAATAGCCCTTCAGTAAGAAGATATATCCATTGCCATAAGAAAAGTTAAAAAAAAAAAGAAGAAGAAGAAGATAGCCGGAGGGGAAGAATGAAGGGGAGGAAATAGGAGGGGGAGACGAACCATGAGAGACTATGGACTCTGAGAAACAAACTGAGGGTTCTAGGCAGGGGGGGATGGCTTAGCCTGGTGATGGGTATTAAAGAGGGCACGTAATGCATGGAGCACTGGGTGTTATACACAAACAATGAATCATGGAACACTACATTAAAAACTAATGATGTAATGTATGGTGGTTAACATAACATAACAAAAAAAAGAATACAAATGTAAAAACAAAACCCAAATTTTATTCTTTGACATATAATGATAATGACAATAACTTATATAGTGTTTATAAATTGGTAAGCAAAGAACACACAAACACACACACACAGACACACACACACCGACACACACACAGACACATTTTTTAATACTGATAAAAACTTGAGGTAAATTCCACTATAATACTTATTTTACATACAGGAAAGATAAAGTACAGAAAGGTAAATAACTTGTTCTTGAATGGACCAAAATTTGAATCTAGGGAATTTGGTTGCATGGTTCATAATTTTAAATATGAGATTTTAGTGGTTTTCAGAATATTCATAACAAGACCCTTTAATATTACCAGCTACCTTTCTTTCTTTGAAATCTCCTTCATAACAACTGTTTGAACTGCATTGGCTTTTCTAGCTAACAAGAGAAGCTCCTCTTTTATGTCTTGCTGGTTATCAAAAAGGTTTGATTCAAATTTCCTTGCCAAACTCATCATTACTCAATATCTTATGAGGTCTCACGTAGAATTGATCATGTCCTCAATATTCTCCAGAATTCTGTATATGTCTCTCCAATCATACTTTTACATTGTATTGTCTTTTATTTTTGCACATCTTCATCCCCATCAAGCTTCTTCAGGGTAGGTACGTCATTTATTGTTGTACACCCAAGTGTCTAATAATGTGCTTAATTTGGAACAGATGTAATCACCTAACGAGTTCTGCAGCTTAAAAGACAGTAATTTCTCTATTTTATTTGTCTTCAATGTTAAGAGACATAATCTAGTACTGAGCTGCTTCAGACTCTATATATTAAATAATTAAATCTATTTTAAGAAACATAGTTATTTCTATATGTAAATAATGTAAAGGGATAATCTTAGAATCCAGGAAGGAGAGTAAATTCTAAAATAAGCTATATGCCATAATGATTTTGGCAGTGGGATTGGGTAGCAAAAAGGATACCATTTAAAATCATAATTGTGATAGGACCTTACCTTACCAATTTCAAATTATCCCCTTGGTCAAGTCACCATATTATTTAGACTTAGTTTTGCATTTTGTAGATAACTATGCATATTTATAAGGTTGTTTTAAGGGTGAAATAAAATATATGTGAAAGAGCTTTGTAAAATGTCAGTGTAGTATATAAGTTTGTCTAAAATCATGTAAAGTATAAGACCCTTAGCTGCCACAGTCTCAATTCATACATTAAAATTGTGATTTTAAACATTTTTGACTGTGAACTATAGTTTATCTCTTTATTATAATTTTGTATTTTAATAATATAATACATGTATATTTTGGGCTGATATATACGTGCATGTATATAATTTATATATACATATATATAATTTTACAAAAGAATACTTTTGTCTGACTAGGATGAACTGTGATCTATTCTGTTCTGGTCTATTATAGTCTATCCATTTTTATTTAAAAATGTTCTTTGATGGGTGCCCAGGTGGCTCAGTCAGTTGAGCACCTGACTTGATTTCAGCTCAGGTCATGAGCTCAGATTTGTGAGATATGCAGTAGTCAAACTCTTCTGTTAATAAACTTTTGACAAGTTATTGAATGATGAAGTATGCTTTGACCCTACTGCAGAAACAGCCTTTTTTTTTTTTTTTTAATAAGTGTTGGGTTGAAAAATATCATGTGTACTAAATAAAGAACTGGAATTGGTACTATTTGCATCACTGGAGAAGTTCAGGAAAAATTTAATGTCAAAAAGATGATATTTTATATGAGGGTAATGTTCTAATATTCAAATGTTTAAGACAAAGAGTACTCACTTATTTGCTAGCAATATATTTTTTAAAATATGTGGTTCCTGGGCTCCTGGGTGGCTGAGATGGTTAAGGGTCTGACTCTTGATTTCGGTTCAGGTCATGATCTCAGGGTTGTGAAATCCAGCTCCGAGTCCTACTACATGCTGGATATGGAGCCTACTTAAGATTTTCTCTCTCCCTCTCCCTCTGCCTCTCTTCCGTCTTTGAAACACAATTAAATAATTGATTTTGTTACTCACAAATAAGTCAAGTCCTAGAGTTTGAAAACTACTGTGTGACAGTCCCAGCTTACTTTGTAGAAGATTATTGGTGATATTATGGGGGAAAAAAAAGATTTCAATAAATTATGAAACTTATTTTGGCGTCATTAGGGAAATTAACAAATACTCTGGTTTTCTTCTCTTTTAGTCTTTAAAATTGAACTTACCAGCAGTATTAGTAGATAGGCAAGGTCATGAGTCTTAGTTTGATTAAAAAATATGAGAAGTGAAAAAATTATATGAGAAGTGACACATTTCACTTCTAGATTGGCGCACTAAGAAATTGAAATATTGCCACTTTGTCCTTTATTGCATGATAAGTCTCCATGTTCTCTATAACATAGCTCTGTCAGCTTTGGTCTCAGAGTGACTTGGAAGTTAGAATATTTGTAGACTATATTCCTTGCCGTTGCTTCATTTGCTGTTAGTTATCTTGGAAATAGGAATAAAACGGAAAAGAGAGAATACATAAATTCAGAAAATGCAGCCGTGCAAGAGGAAACTGCTTTTCTACTCCAAAGGGAAATGGTAAGGCTGAGTAAATCTTTAAGAAAACAGCAATCTAATTCTGTCTTCAGGCATAAATCAAAGCAAAGATGTGGTTGTCAAAGCCATTGGGAAATCTCAGAATAAAACCAACTGAGAATATAACACCTACGATAGATAATTTTATGTGCCAAATTAACTGGGCCTGGGGTGCCCAGATATTTGGTCAAATGTTATTTTGGATTTTGTTGTGAGGGGATGTTTTTGAATGAGATTAACAATTTTAAATCATAGACTAAGGAAAGTAGATTGCCTTCCCTAATCTAGATGGTCCTTATCCAAACAGTTGAAGGTCTGAACAGAACAAAAAGGCTGACCGTACCTTTAGTAAGATTTGTTCCTATCTCACTGCCTCTGAACTGGGACATCAGCGTTTTTTCTGCCTTGGGACTTGAACAGAAACATCAGCTTTTTGGGGGTCTGGAGGCTGCATGCCTTCACATGAGAATCATACCATTGGCTCCCCTGGTTCTGACCCCCAGACTTGAACTGGAATTAAAGATTTTTTTTAAAGATTTTATTTATTTATTTGAGAGAGAGAATGAGAGAGAGAGAGAGAGAGAAAGAGCATGAGAAGGGGGAGGGTCAGAGGGAGAAGCAGACTCCCTGCTGAGTGGGGAGCCCGATGCGGGACTCGATCCTGGGACTCCAGGATCATGACCTGAGCCGAAGGCAGTGGCTTAACCAACTGAACCACCCAGGCGCCCTTGAACTGGAATTAAACCATCGACTCTGTTGGACACCCAGCTTGCCCACTGTCAATATATCCAGCAGATCACTCTATTAATTCTGATTCTCTGAAGAATCTTAATACACCACCTAATCATTTCCATAGGGACAAATTCTCAAAGAAAACAGACTGAAGCTTTTCTTCTAATGTTTGACAGGTTCAAGATGCAAGCAACTTATATGAAGGGATTTTCTACCTGGCACAATGGAAGGAGATAAAGGACTAAATTTCAATTAGAAATTGGTCTGTTGTTTCACCTAGTCACATAATCTCATCCACTTCCAGGAGCTGGTGATATTCTGACAGTGGAGAGGAAAAGTGAAAGGTTATTGTGAAGGAAATATTTGCGATGGGTCCTTATAATGATTTGGGTAATCAGAAAGTCTGTTATTTTATTACTTTATACATATGTAATGCTATTAGTAATTTTGAAGATTCCAAGTTTAGGACATGTCCTGCATTAATACACAGTACATGAGTATTCACAGTTTAGCAGGAGATAATTTATGTAAAAGATGCGGGAGCTGTATTGAATTGCTGGCAATCATGTGTTCTTCATTAATTATTTATGAGACCTTGGAAAAGAGACTTAATTTCTCTTTATGTGTTTGACATAACAGATCTATGAAAGTAGGAAATTAGATTAATTTTTGATGTTTCTTGATGCTCTTTTATGTATATATATATATATATTTTTTTTTTTTATTGCCTTGTGGTATTCCATGTGCAAATACATCATTATTTGTCTGTCCATCTCCTGTTCATGAACTTTTTGGGATGACTTCCAAATTTTTATCATTTTATATATATTTTAAAATATGAAATGTATATACAATTTTATTATACTTACTACAGTAACGGAGGATTGATTCTGCATTGCACACTATAGTATACTACTGCATACTGTAACAGAGTTATAGTATCTCAAAATGGGAAATAAGGGAAAGGTGTTTTTTTTAAAGATTTTATTTATTTATTTGTCAGAGAGAGAGAGCGCACAAGGGCGGAGCGGCAGGCAGAGGGAGAAGAAGCCTCCTCACTGAGCAGGGAGCCCAATCGGGACTCGATCCCAGGATGCTGGGATCATGACCTGAGCAGAAGGCAGACACTTAACTGATTGAGTCACCCAGGCACCCAGGAAGGGTGTTTATAAGGTTTTAGGGCCTGGATGGGTTGATTTTTAAATCAGGTTTTGCAAGGTGGGGATCTGAAAGAGATTATGCAAAGTTTGTGTCATAACAGTTTGGTGACAGCATGAAGTAAGAGCCTTGCAGACAGTTTTGATGAGCAAAACTCATCAAGGGACATCTGGGTATGTTGACTGTTTAATGCCCCCCCCAACCCTGAAGTAGTATAGTATGTTGATCAAACAAAGTACAGTTTGTTAAACTAACAATAGTAAGATGATTTATTAAACTGACTCTCTTAATAGGATATCAAAATGGAAAATTAAGGTAGCATGTTTTCCTTGAGTTTCAGAACTTGCTCTAGGTGATTTTTTTTTTAATATTTTATTTATTTATTTGACAGAGAGAGAGAGATAGCAAGATAGGGAACACAAGCAGGGGGACTGGGAGAAGGAGAAGCAGGCTCCCAGCTGAGCAGGGAGCCCGATGCAGGGCTCGATCCCAGGACCCTGGGATCATGACCTGAGCCGAAGGCAGACGCTTAACTGACTGAGACACCCAGGCACCCCTGCGCTAGGTGATTTTGATATGGGTTTTGAAAAGCTGAGAAATGATTATAATTGGAGAGAGTTCGTAACATTGTAGCTTTGGGTTGTTGCACACAGCATGGAGAGGACCATGAAACAAGTCCTGACTAGCAAACTGTTACTCCTGATAAGTACGCTGTTTAGTGGATTGGTGTAAGTTCCTTGTGTCCCCTAAAAAGTTCTATTGAAGTCCTAACATCCAGTACCTGTCAGTGTGATCTTATCAGGAAATAGGGACTTCGTAGGTACAATTAGTTAAGATGAGGTCATACTGGATAAAGATAGGTCCTAATCCAATGGCCCTAAATCCGTGTCCCTGTGAAAAAAGAACAGAGACACAGACACACAGGGAGAATAATCATGTGACAAATGGATGCAGAAATTGGAGTTCTAAAAATTAGCATCTTCATACCAGGGAATACCTTGAATTTCTAATGATCACCAGGAGAGTAAAGACTCAAGAAAGGAACTTCCCCTACTTCCTTCAGAGGAAATATGGCATTGTTTAGATTTTGGACTTCTGATCTCCAAAACTTTGAGACAATAAATTTCTATTGTTTTAAGTCAACCAATTTGTGGCAATTTGTTATGGCAGCCTAGGATACTACTACATGAATTCAGTCTTATTTTCTAAGAAAACCCATGTTTTAGAGCAAGCAGCTCTTTAATTTTTCTTGTTTCCAAACTGTTTAACATAAGAATGGGGAAGTATGTTAACTCCCAGTACTGATTCACACAGGAGAGAGTTAATTGTATTAGTTTCAATTCTCAGTTATTCCACTTTTTTATCACCATCAAAATGTAATTTACTGACTGATAGAGTAGTATGTTTATAAATCAAACACAAAAGGGCATGTTTACAACATGTAAGTGTGTGTATATATACCTATATACATATTATATACAATATATATGTTAGCTAAATCTATTTAGATATATTAATTAAGCATTCAAAAATAAAAAAAAATATTTCTACTTCAAATACCCACAATAGGGAAATAATAATTGCTGATTTATCTAAAGAGATCTATTTTATTTCTATAAAGAATAAACATATCTTTAGATATCACTAGAAAGACATATAATCCTTAATGTACATCTATCTTCTGAAACAACTGGACAAAAGTGGTATACACTAGCTGACAAATATTTTACCTTGGGTATTCAGTTACAATAACAACCAATCACTCCGATATAAACCTGCATCAGGGATTAGTACCTCACCAAAAGTCAGCCATTGAGAACCTGGAAATCTCCAAAGATAAGGTCAACTTTCAACATTCTCTTTAATAAGGTTCATTTCAGGTAGGCTCATGGAAAGAACAAGTACAAATAGTACATGATATAAATTCCAATGAAACACACAGGAAAAACCGAATAAAGAAACTATGATATAGATGGAAGGAAAGTGAATTTATGCTCCAGTGTTCCAAGAAAGAAATGTACAGATGACAAATCACTAATTTGCTCTTAGGGAAGATCACTGGAATAGGGAAAATGAATTGGAGCATGTCCTTAGGAGGGGCAATCTCATGCTCGATTTGAAGTATATTATTCTAGTTTCTATATTAATGACAGTCTGTGTGGAACAGGGATTTATTGGTTTTCTCTCTCCCTCTCTTTCCTTTTCTGTCTCTTCATTATATGAAGATTCAGTTACCAAGCAGATGTGACCATGTTTTTGAAGCTTGAAAAAAGAGGAGCTGCAAGTGGGGAAATTTTAGATCGTATGAAAGGAGTAAATATAAATCCATGAACATGTAGTGAGTTTTAGTAAAGCAAATAATGTTTTACCAAAATTCCAAAGATTTGATTGACTAATTAGATTTGAAGACCGATTCTATTATGTAAAGAGACAGATGGTAGCTATACTGTGGTGAACATGACATAATGTATAAACTTGTCAAGTCACCAATGTGTACAGCTGAAACTAATATAACATTGTCAACTATATTCAAAAAAAGTTAATATTAAAGTGAAAAAAAAGAACGATTCCCAAAAGGATAAATATAGTCATATGTTGGAAATAAGAGAAATACTAGTATTTCTGTGGATTTTATGCTTCACATCTATATTTTCTAAAAGAAAAGAAAACAAACAAACAAAAACAACAAGAACAACAAAACCACACAGGCACCTACACCTCATCTTTGAAAAAGTGATGGGTGTGAAGAGAAAGGGAAAGGTAGGAAGGAAGGACGATGATAGGATGTGACGGTGTTGATTTCACTAATTTTGGTGATTGAGAATAAATGAAGCTTGTTGTGGTAGCCATGGCTGGAATAAGATTCAGATAAAACCACAATACACTGGAGGTTTTCAAATGACCCCTTTAACTGACCCATGTGTCTGTCCTGGCTTTTCTGTCCTCCCTATCCTGATCCATTTTCCTTACTTCTTTTTCACTCTCCACTGTCCTGAAGGCTGACCTGCATGACTTTATCAACAGCATATTTTATCTTCTGGCTTTAACATTGGTTTTGGCCAATGGGCAGCCCTGGCAAGAAATCAGAAAGGAAGAGTATGAGTTTGTTCCATTTTTTCTTCATTTTCTTTCTTATGTTACCACTTGGAGCTGAATATGTCAACATCACTGTCAGAGAAGATCTTCCCACACACTTACCTCTCAAGTTCATTAACAATTCTTGTCTGATTCTCCAGAGCTAAGATAATAGGATGATAATAGATTTGTGCTTTCACTTGCCCTAGAACATTGTGTTGTTTCAGTTCTTCTACAGTCTATCCACATGTCTGTAAACAGTCCTTTTGTTAATTTCTTTCCTCAAATTTATTTTTCCCAACTTTATTGAGGAATAATTGACAAATAGGATATTAAATATTTAAAGTGTACAATGTGATGATATGATTACATATATAGTGGAATAATTACCAATATCAAGACAATTAGCATATCTACCACCTCACATAGTTAACTCTATTGGGAGGGGGCAGTGAGAATGCTCAAGATCTACTCAGAAACTTTCAAGTATACAATATTGTATCATTAACTATAGCCACCATTCTCTACATTAGATCCTCTGAACTCTTTTTAATCATCTGCTTCTGGCTGGACACTGATTAACGCAGGGTCTGGAGCTACTTACTTATAATTCCACAAAAACTTTGGAGTTTTCATGTAAAGGGATAATAAAGAAATTCAAAGGGCAAAACTTTTTAAGGTGATTGGACTCTGTAGGAAAATACAAGAAAACTTGAAACTTCCTTGAAATAGTTTTTTGTTGTAATTTTTATGTGTACTATAAGTACCATCCCAAATGTAAAGATATCCCTGAAGTAAACATTTTGTTTAGAAAAGGAACATTATCTTTTGTTTCCAAGGATCCTAGTTTAGTTGGCTGAAAACCTATTTATAAATATTCATTTTACTTTCCACCCTTCCTTTCTCTTCTGACCATCTACATTTTTCATCCACTGTTTTATTCATTCTATAAGCATTTCTAGACCCAGACATGAGATCCACACATATTTACTCTCTCCTTATTTAGAACAAGAATCACTGCAAAGCTGTGTGGTTTGTCGTTCTGTAATATGACCATATTTTGATACCTAAAGTAAAGATACTACTGAGAGCTGACAAAGACTTGATTATTTCAGTACTATATATATGCACCAAAGGAAATAGTGAGGAAACATAATAAATAGATCTAAATAATTGATGCAAAATTCTCTTTTGCATTGATTTCCAGCATTCTTTGCATAATCAATTTCAGACATGACTATTTAGATCATAAAGTTATGAAATTTCAGAAGTAAAGAGGCATGGACAATTTTCTTTCAGATACATAAAGAAAAATTAAATATGTTTTCTAAGATCTCATAGACAATTAATGAAGAAGATATGATTGGCAGCAGTTTGATACCATTTCTCCACCTTTTGCATGGATCATTTTGTGCATTGTTTAAATAATTTTGTGAATATAGATACTTACCCGAAACATTTCTTACTTCCATAACACAGTCTTCTTTAGTCACTACTTCAGTTGTGACAGAAGATTTACCAGGCCAAAATCCTCTAAATTAATGATAGATTAAAGTAGCAGTGGAATAAATATTCCAGAAGTTTAACCAATCAAATTTTTTACTTTTCTTTCTTTTTTGAGAATGTAGCAACTAAAATATGGGTCAGTAGAAAAATAATTCATTAAAAGTTGTACTTGTACATTTTTCATTTACTTATTATAAATGTGTCAAACTGTTATTATGCACCTGACACAGGTTTAGATGCTGTTGACATGACATTGAAGAGGGAAATTAAAAAAAAAAAAGATAATTTCAGATAGTGATAAGTGAATTGAAGAAATTAAAATGTTACTGAGCCTCAGCAAAACCAAAGTCCAGGAATGCTAGTTTCATCAGGTAAAGCATCTCTTGTTATATGACAATTGAGCAGAGACATAATTACTGAGATAGTCAGTAATCAGGAGATTAAAATAACAAGAACAAAGACTCTGTAGTGAGTAAAATGAAAAGTAATAACAGGTGCAAGAACAAAAACTTGGTGTAAGCTGAAAACTGCAGTAAAGACAGTGTGGGTAGGCAGAATTGAGGAAAAGAGATCATTTTATGCAGGCCGTGTTAATGTGCATGAGTGTTATTCTAAGAAAAGAGGGTAAATGGAGTTTTTTGTTTTATTACATTTTTAAAAAAAAATCAGGGTTGAAGAATACATGATGTGGGAGCTAAGAAGATTGCTCTTTTGCTTAAATCTTGAAATTAAACAACTCTTTCAGACGATAGAAGAGGTAACAATTCTGAAATAATTAAATATCCTGGTGTATCCAAATGGTTGAGAAACTTATGAAAAGCTGAACAGTTGTATTAGTCATCAGGAAGATGAAAATTCTGGTGAATGTGGCATGACCTATCGTAAGAAACATGGCATATGAGATTGTAAATTGGTACAATCAGTACACAAAACTACCAGTATCCATTAAAACTGCACATTTGTATAATCTATACCTTTGTAAAATGCTACTCCTAGGTTACCATCAATAAAAACAAGCACATACATACACCAGTGGACATATTCAACAATGTTCAAAACAGCTCCATCCATAATCAGCCCCTACCAAGAAACTACCTCAATGACCATCAACAGAAAGTAAGATGCCTAGATTATGCCGCAGTTAACACAATGAAAATGAAGTATACTAGAAGTGTACTCGACACATTTGGATGACGCTCCCAAACATATATTTTGCCAGACACAAATTACACTGTTGCTTACATTTATGTGAAGTTCAAAGAAAAAAATAACTTATGCTGATAGACATGAGGTGATCTTTTGGTTGTGACATATTGACTATTTCTGAGGTTCTGATGTATTCTACTTCTTGATATGGAAAGTATCTATATGGATATATACATTCCAAAATAATTACCAATTTCCACACTTACAATTTGTATTTTTTTACTTCAATAAAATGATAGAAAAAAAATCAGTATGATCAATATAAATTCTATGTGGGGAAAGACTGTATGTGCTAAGAATGGAAAGAAGATATTTTGTAATTGTTAGAATGATGATAGTGGTTTGCCTTAGATGTGGGGGGTTGGGTAGGGTGACTGGATTCATACATCTTGGAAGCAATAGCTACATTACATGTTAGGCTAAAGATAATTATTTGTAGAATTGAGTTCATATATTATTTCAAGATATACACAAAAGAAGATTCAAGAATAAAATAAAGGACATATGGATAGGAATTTAAGTTAAGAAAATTTTAATTATGATTAATAAACAAAACATATCTGAATTTTATGGGAAAATATTCTCCCATCTTTGCAATTATTATTTTTATTACTTTTAAGGTTTCAGAAAAAAAATAACACTGCAATTCCTAACTTAGTACATAAAATTTCTTTAATTGTTTTATTTACCTAATAACAACTATTTTACCTATTTTAAGACTATAATTCTAAATTCTCTTTCCCCTCTTCAATATGACATTTTAACTTTTCTTAGCATCTCCTCTATGAATTGTCCTCCAAAAAGGGCAAGTTAATATAGCTCCAGATTTTCCACTTTTGGAACAAAGGAGAAAAGAACAATAGTTTAGGTAATGATCTAGTGGCTAGATATATACTACAAAAACACTGGGAAGCGTTCTGTTGGAGAAATGCCTGAAAGATTGTCATGGAATGTTAACAAAGAGAAACCCAGCAGTTTTCCTTTCTCTTTTCTCTGTTCTCTGCCTTCCTCTACTTCATGACCAGCAGCCCTAAGCAGATAACCCTCTAGGATGTCTGTATTAGTTTCCTATTGCTGCAGTAAAAAATTACCATAAGCTTAGTGTCTTCAAAAACACAAATTTATTAACTCAAAGTTTCTGAGGCCAAGATGTCTAAAGTTGTTAACTCGAAATTTCTGTGGGCATGATTTAGCTGGTCCTTTGGATTATCATTCGTGGTTCTATTGGAGAGAAATCTGCCCCAGGCTTAACATGGGTTTGGGCAGCATTTGGTTCCTTGAGGCTTTAGAAATAAAAGCTTTCGTTTCTTTGTGACCATAAACTAGAGGCTGCTCTTGTTTCCTTGCCATGTGGGACCTTCCATCAAGGCTGTTTGTTTCATCAAGCAAGCAACAAAGTGAGAGACTCCAGCAAAATAGGTACTATAACCTTACATAAATTAATCACATAATCAGAGATGTCCTTTCATTTTTGACATATTCTGTTGGTTAGAAGTGAGTCACGGATCTTGCCCATACTCAAATAGAGGGGATCACACAAGGTCTTGAATACAAGGGAACTTGAACTGTAAAGAGATTGTCTATCCTAGCCCACCTTACAGCCTTCAATGACTCACATCTGTTGCACACATAAACTACTTTTACCATCTTTCTTCCAAATGCCAGCAAGAGTTTTAGTCCAATATAGCATCTACTCAAAGTCTAGACCTCATCACTGAGGTCACAGTTAAGTAGTGTTATCAGCCTGCTTCTTTTTAATAGAATCTGGGGTGTTTGACCCCAGTTTGTACTATCTTTGTACTATCTTTGTCCGTTCCAGTCCCAACAGGCAATGCTTTTGCTGAAATAATTTTCTCAAGAACTTTGTGTGTCTCCAATGGAACTAACTCAGCTTCGTTTTTTGTTTTTTGTTTTTTTTAGACAAAATCCATTTTAAGAGGTCATTTTGAAATAGCCTATTTTGAGCTCTGGCTGAGCTCGCTGAGGAGCATGACTTGTTTCCTAGAGATATCCTGGTTTTACTGAGAGGTTCTGTGAGGCGCACCCCTAATCTCTTAAAAGAAAACTTGCAGTCTCACGTTTCAACCGTTCTGATGATTTAGAAAAAGTTTACACCATCACACTCTTTTTCTCTAGACACGCTTTCTTGACAATGCTGAGAAGCCATTTCTAAATTTTAGCATCTTATCCCAGTGGAAGAGTGAGAATGTCCTAAATCATTACATCCTGGTTCTTATTGTGCTTAACATATCTTGCTGTAATTTATCTCACTTCTCTTGGATTTTGCTCTAAGTAGGAAAAAGAAACCAGGCAACATCTTCTCTACTCTGTTTGGGCATCTCCTTAGCTAGGTCACCAAATTCATTAGCACATTTTCTACTTTCCACTTTATTATAGGCAATAAAGTTGTGAAGTTTCAAACTATGTAATAAGGATCCTCATTTCTTCTTGTTCCAAGAGTATGTTCTTTATTTCCTTCTTAGCTCTTATCAGCAGCATGCTCCAAGTTGAGATTTCTATAGAGAGTGAATTTTGTCTATCAATGTCTTCAGAATTCTTCTAGCCTACATTTACTGCCAATTTCAAAAGCCATTCCTACATTTTGAGGTATTTGTTATGGCAATATCCCATACTCAGATATCTGGTTCCTATGCAAAGCTGCAATCAAAATGTTGCTTAAGGATAGTTTCTCATTTGGAGGCTCAAATGAGTAGAAATCTTCTTACAAAACTTGCATTGTTGTTTGCAATATTACTTGCTGGTTTTCTTCTGGGGCCACCCTTAGCTCCTAGAAGCCACCTTTAGTTTCTTGCCATGTGGGCTTATAACATGCCTATTTTCTTCATGAAAGGCTGCAAGAAAATGGGAGATTTCATCAAAATAAATGCTATACTTATGTAATGTAACTACATGATCAAATATACATAATCACTCATATCCTGTCTCTTTTAACATATTCCACTGATTATAAGCAAATAATAAGTCCAATAAACACTCAAGGAAAGGAGATCATGTACATATGTGAATACCAAGAGGTGGGGATCATGGAGCTCACCCTAATAGTGAATCTGCCCCAAGGTCCATATTCAAAATATCTTTTGAACCCTGGTCTTATTATTTGCTAGGGGTTGGGCATTTTACATATATTATTTACTTAAGTTCTTATAACAATGTCTAATTAGATAAATACTGTTATTCTTCTGATTTCACATGTGAGAAAGTGGAGGTGATTAATTTGCTAATGGTAACATAAGGAATAGGGATCATATCTAATTTTGCATGTAGTAGGATTTCTTGCAAGAGTCACTTCCTCCCATCACTTTTTTCTGTCCTGCTTTTGCAATTTCCAAATAACCTACTTATCTTCTCATCTAAGAGAACGTACAGTCATCAATACATTCTAGTTCTTAGGACTATGTTAAGAATTAGCTCTTGAAAATAAGAATGCAATGCTCAAAGCCTTCCCACTGCTTTTATCTGTCAAATAGTTGCTTTCATTGATAAAATAACAAAATTCATAAACAGCAGGGAAGCAAGATTTCTTTCAAGTTAAATAGAACCTAGCAGAACAGTTGGTCCCAAAGATCAGGTCTTTGTCAGATGTTCTCTGTATGCTTCCAATGATGGGAATCACAGGATTTCTCAAGAGTCCACTACTATAAGTAAATATTACTTGGGTTTCTTCTAAATACTATATTCTATCCTGGTTTTTATCTTGGATATTCATCAATATTTTGAATATTTACAGATTATATTTAAATACAAATATTCATAAGTATTTAACCTGATTATTCATAAATAATCACAAAATATGTTATCAAGTAGATGCTTTAAAGAAGACCATAGTATTTCAGTCTTTCATTCATTTAAATAATATACCAATTGTTACAATTAAAAGTCAATGGTTTACATCAGAAGTGTGTTTATAGCTCAAGAAGTTTGATCTTCTATACCATGTGTGTTAGCTATGTCCTATGTTTTCCCTCTATACCTCGCAATATAGCACATGCTAGAGAAAAACAAGTACTCAAAACTAACTAGCTTCTGATTGAAGAAAAAAACAACTGCTCCATAATGAGTCATACAGAATTATACAAATGACTCTGAAGGACAAAAATGAAGAAAGCCTAATTATACCCATATTTTCTATAAAATGTTTTCTCAGAACAATATGCTTATAACAAATAAACTCATCACCCCTTAAATATCATTTCTACTTTTCTTCTGCAATAATAGAAACTCTAGTTTTTCTGTTTAACATCTTTACTGGGCTGTAATTCACAGCCATAAAATTCACCCATTTAAAGTGTACAATTTGATGTTTTTTAGTATATTCACAGAGTTTTGCAACCATAGCTAAAAATTAAGTTTAGAACACTTAAGTTATCTTAAAAAGAAACCCCTATCTTATCAGTCACAAGCTACACCCACCCTCTTAGACCCTAGGAAACCACTAATCTTTCTGTCTACAGATTTGTCTATTCCAGATATTTCTTGAAAATGGAGCAATACAATGTGTGATCTTTTATCATTAGTCTATTTCACTGAGTCTAATGCTTTCAAAACTTACCCATATTGTATCACGTATTAGTAATTCCTTCCTTTCAGTGGTTGAAAAACATTTCATTTTAAGGATAAACCACATTGTGTTTACCCAGATACTGGTTGATGGACATTTGGGTTGTTTCCATTTATAGCCTATAATAGTTAAGAAATTCTGCTATGAATATTCATATAGAAATATTTGTGTGAATGTATGTTTTTACTTCTCTTGGGCATGTGTTGCTATAGACTGAATGTTTATATTCCCCTAAGTTCATATATATTAAGTCCTAAGACCAATGTGATGGTATTAAGATGTGGGCAGCTTTTGGGAAGTGGTTAGGTCATGAAAGTGGAGCCCCAATGAAGGGAATTAAATGCCCATATGAAAGAAGCCCCAAAGAGCTCCCTTGTACTTTCTGCCATATTAGGACAGAGTAAAAAGACAGCCAAATATTAGTGAGGATGAAGGCTCTCATAGACACTGAATCTGTCAGCATCTTGTTCTTGGACTTCTCCTCCTCCCACACTGTGAAAAATTTCTGTTGTTTATGAACTATCCAGTATATGTTTTATTTTTGATGTTGTTGTTGTTGTTGTTGTTGTTTAGCACCCTGTGTGGACTAAGACAGATAGGTGCCAGGAATGAGGTAGTAAGTTATTCCTAGTGTTAGGTAGATTAAACTGAGCTGCTTCCATCATTGGAAGGAGCAGCATTTTGTCCTTATTGGAGTACACACATGCTCTGGATATGGATTTGCCTTCCAAACACATAATGCTTCTTCCAAAACTACCATCTGTCCACTATCATAGTAATCCATACATCATGATTTCTTATTAAGGTACTAACTTTATTAGGGGAAAAAAAGTGTGGCAATGGACCCATGTTCATGGAATTCAGTGGTCTATCCATGTTCATTCAAGCCATAATGGCATTCTAGAGGGAGGAATGCTTCCAAAAGGAAACACAACAATGATTCCATTGCACTGGAAGTTAAGACTTCCACTCAGCCATTTTGAGCTCCTCATGCCTTTGCATTAGTAGGGAAATAAGGGAGCTATAGTGTTGGCTGAGGTGATTGATCCTGAAGAGAAATTTAACTACTACTCTACAATGAAAGTAAGGAAGAATATGTTTGGAATATAGATTTCTTAGCATGTCTCTTAGTATTACCTTACCCTGAGATTAAGGTCAATGGAAAACCATTAGCAATCCAATCCAGGCAGGATTAGTGACAGCCTAGACCTTTTGGGAATGAAAGTTTGGATCTGGATCATACCACCAGGTAAAGAACATGATCAGCCTAGGTGATTGCTGGAAGGCAAGAGGAATACAGAATGGGTAGTAGAAGAAGGTAGTTATAAATATGAGCTACACCCACATGATTAGTTACAGAAACAGGACTGTAATTGTCATCAGTATTTTTTCCTTATTTTGTTATAAATTCATTTCTGTGTATGTACACATTTATTAAGCAAATATCTGTTTTCTTTCCTCTCTTATTCTCTTACCATGTAATATAAAATGTGTTTACTTTATATCCATATTTAAGTATTGTTAATTTTACTTCATAGTTTTCAAGCTACAGAGTATCAGGAGAAAAGTAAACATTACTCCAGAACTTTACCTGCTCTTTGGAGAAGGGATTAGTGTGTTTTCAGTTGTTTGCAGGATAGTTGAATCATGTTAGCTGGAATTATGATCATGTCGTTGTCTGTTTTTTTAAAGATTTATTTATTTATTTGAGAGAGAGAGAGAGTGTGTGTGGGGATGGGAGGGGCAGAGGGAGAAAGAGTCTTAAGCAGACTCTGCACTGAGCATGGAGCCCAACATGGGGCTCAATCTCACGATCCTGAGATCAGGACCTGAGCCGAATACAACAATCAGAACCTCAACTGACTGTGCCACCCAGGCACACTGATCTTGTCATCGTCTTTATTTGGAGATTAAGAATGTTTAGAGAAGGGGCGCCTGGGTGGCTCAGTCGTTAAGCGTCTGCCTTCGGCTCAGGTCAGGATCCCAGGGTCCTGGGATCGAGCCCCACATCGGGCTCCCTGCTCATTGGGAAGCCTGCTTCTCCCTCTCCCACTCCCCCTGCTTGTGTTCCCTCTCTCGCTGTGTCTCTCTCTGTCAAATAAATAAATAAAATCTTTAAAAAAAAAAAAGGATGTTTAGAGAAAAATGCCAGTTTGATAGGAAGTGGACCTGTGATGATTAATTTTATGTATCAACATGACTTGGTTACGGGATGCCCAGATAACTGATAAAACATTATTTCCAGTTGTGTCCATGAGGATGTTTCTGGAAGAGACTAGGGTTTGTATCAGTACACTAAATAAAGATGATTACCCTCATCATTTTGTGTGGACATCCAATCTATTAAGGTCCTGAATAGAACAAAAAGTGGAGGAATGGGGGATTTCTCTTTTCTTGAGCTGGGACATCCATATACTCCTGCTCTATGATATCAGTGCTTGTGGTTCTTGGGCCTTTGAACTAGGACCAGGATTTATGAAGTCAGCCCCTCTGGTTCTCAAGCCTTCAGACTTACACCCCTGGTTTTGGAATTATACTGCTGACTTTCTTGGTTCTCCAGAAGGCAGACTGCAGATCATGAGACTTCTCAATTTCCATAGTCACCTAAGCCATTCTTAAAACAAATGTATTATTTAGGGGTACCTGAGAGACTCAGTGGGTTAAGCATCTGACTCTTGGTTTGGGCTCAGGTCATTATCTCATGGGTCATGAGATCAAGCTGAGTGTTAGACTCTGGCTCAGTGGGAAGTCTGCTTAAAGATTCTCTCCCTCTGCACCACCCCCCACTCTCCCTCTGTCTCAAATAAATAAATAAATAAATAAGATTTATTTATATATATGTGTGTGTGTGTGTGTGTGTAATTTATTGGTTCTGTTTCTCTGGAGAACATTGTCTAATACATATACCTAGGAGCAGAATTACTGGGTCATATGGTGACTCTATGTTTTACATTATGAGAAACTATTTTTCAAAGCAGTTACAACATTTTATGTTCCACCAGCAATTAATAAAGGATTAACTATTACAATTTCAAAGATGCTAAGCAAGACTTGTTATAGTCTGTCTTTTTAATTAGAGTCATTCCAATATTTATAAAGTGGTATCTCTTTGTGATTATGATCCTTATTTCCATAATGACTAATGATAGTAAGTATCCTTTCATGTGCTTGTTAGCCACAAGTATGTCTTCTTTGAAGAAGTATCTAATCAAATTTTAAAAATAAGGTCGTTTGTGTCTTAATATTATTGCATTATAAGTTTTTTAGTATCTTAGATGTGAATCTCACATCAGATAAATAACTTGCAAGTATTTTCTCCCATACATCATTGGCTTTCCAGTTTCTTGATGATGACCTTTGAAGCAATAGACGTCTTAAATTTTGATAAATTCGACTTAATCTATTATTTTCTTTCTTTTGCTTTTCGTGTCATATATAAGAAATTACCTACAACCTTAAGGTTGCAAACATTTACTACTATGTTTTCTTCTAGGAGTTTTGTAGTTTTAGAATTTATTTCTGGACTCTCAATTCTAGTACTTAATCTTAGGTCTATCCTTATGTCTATACCATATTGTCTTGATTTCTATAGCTTTGTAGAAATCTTAAAATCAGAATGTGGGAGTCCTCCAGCTTTGCTAAACTTTTTCCATATTGTTTTGACTATTCTGATATTTGACTATTCAAATAAAGATTGTTGTGACTATTCTGAGTCTCTTAAATCTCCAAATGAATTTAGGATCACCTTGCTAATATTTTCAAGGAAAAAAAGTAACTGCAAATGTGATAGGCATTGCTTTAAATTTGCAGATGAATTTTGAGAGTATAGCCTCCTTAATAATACTAAGTCTTTTGATCTATGTACATGAGATATCTTTCCTTTGATGTAAGTCATTAAGTCATTTAATTTCTCCCAACAATGTTTTGTAATTTTTAGTTTACAAGCCTTACATATCTTTTACTTAATATATTTTTAAGTTTTTTAATGTGGATACATTATTTTTTCTTCGTTTTAAGATTTATTCATTTACTTTGAGAGAGAGAACAAGCAAGAGGGGCAGAGGGAGAAGGAGAGAGAATCCCAAGCAGATTCTGTGTCGAGTGCAGAGCCCAATGCAGGGCTTGATCTAAGGACCCTGAGATCATGACCTGAGCTACAACCAAGAATTGGTCATTTAACCCACCTTGCCACCCAGGTGTCCCAAGTGGGATGGTTTTCTTAATTTCATTTTGAATTGTTTATTGTTAGGTTCAGAAATATAACTATTTTTTGTAGAAGATGTAATGTTTTGCAACTTTTTGAGCTCATTTATTAGTTCTGATAGGTTATCTAGTGGATTCCTAGAATTTTCTACTTGCACAATTATGTCATCTTCAAATAGAATTAGTTTTACATTTTCCTTTGTAATTGTGATGACCTTTTCATTTCCTTTTCTTCCTAATCATTCTGTCAAGAATTTCTAGTACAATATTAAATAAGAGTAGTAAGAATGAACATCTTTGTCTTGTTCCTGATATTGGCATGAAAGCAGTCTTTAACTACTAAATATGATGTTAATTGTAAAAGATACCCTTTAGCAAGCTGAGTAAGTTCTCTTCTGTCCCTAAGTTGTTGATCAGTTTATCTTTGAAAGGTTTGGAATTTTGTCAAATTCTTTTTCTGTGTCTGCAGAGATGACCGTGTGGTTGTGTCACTTACTCAATAAATATGTTTTATATCAATCAATTCTCAGTTATTAAACCAAACTGAATTTCTAGGATCAATCACAATTGGTGATGTTATATAATTGGTTGTGTTGTTTGTTGTATTATTAGATTTGGTTTGCAGTTACTTTGTTCAGGATTTTTGCGTCTATGTTCACAAGAGATATCTGTTTGCAGTTTTCTTCTCTTGGGATATCTTTTCCTGGTTCCACTATCAAGGAAATATTTGCTTCATTGAATGAGAGGAAGTGTTCCTTTCTGTTCTATTTTGTGGAAGAGTTTGTAAAAAAATTTGTGTTAATTACTCATTAAAGTTTTGATAAATTTTACCCATTCTAGGCTTGGGCTTTATTTTTGGTAAATTTTAAAATTATTAATTCAAATTATTTACATGTGATATCTCTATTGATATTTTCTTTTCTTTTTTAATCATTTTTGATAGTTTGTTTCCTTCTAGGAATTTGGCCATATTATCTACATTATCCATTTTTTTCCATACAGTTGTTCACATTATTTTTATATAATCCTATACCTATAAATTCAACAGTGATGCCCCTTCTTTCATTACTGGTTTTAGTAACTTGAGTTTTCTCTTTTTCACTTGGTCAATCTAGCTAAATATATGCCAATTATGTTGATCTCAAATAACCAGCTTTTTTCTCAAATAACCAGTTTCTTTGATTTTGTGTATTGATTTTTTAACCATTTTTTTTTAAGATTTTATTTATTTGACAGAGAGAAACACAGCAAGAGAGGGAACACAAGCAGGGGGAGTGGGAGAGGGAGAAGCAGGCCTCCCGCAGAGCAGGGAGCCCGATGAGGGGCTCGATCCCAGGACCCCGGGAACAAGACCTGAGCCGAAGGCAGCCGCTTAACGACTGAGCCACCCAGGCGCCCCTGTGTATTGATTTTTTAATATTTTAATTATTTCTGCTTTACTCTTTACTCTTTTGGTTCATTTGTTTTACTTGAGTATACTTTGCTCTTTATTTTCTAATTTCTTATATTGGAAGAATACGTTAGTGTTTTGGGATCTATATTTTTAAGTAACAGTGTTTACAACTATACATTTCCCTTTTAGCACCGCCTTAACTGAGTCCTAAAAGTTTTGATATGTTGTTCTTTAATTTTATTCATCTCAAAGTTCTTCATTATTTTTCTAATTGCCTTTGTGATTCCTTCTTGATCCACTTATTTAGATTTGTGTTATTTAATTTCCTCATATTGGTTAATTTTCCCAGTGCTCTTTGTTATTGATTTCTGGTTTCATTCTTGTATGGTAAAAGAACATACTTTACATTATATAAATATTTTAAAATTTATCGTGGTTTATTTTCCAGCAAGTATATGTTGTAACTGTTAAAATGTTCCATGAGTGGTTGAGAGGACTGAATATACAGCTGTGGTTGGGGAGAGTGGCCTCTGGATGTCTGTTACAGATACTTAACTATTGTTCAAGTCCTCTGTTTCCTTGTATTTCTATCCATTATTAAATGTAAGGTATTGAAATCTCCAACTATTACTGTTGAATTGTTTATTTCTTCCTTCAATTCTGTCAGTTTTGCTTCATGTATTTTGGGGATATTTGTTAGGTGCTTATATGTTTGTAATTTTTATATCATCTTCATTGATTGACTTTTTAAAGCCTTTTTGTCAGTTTATTTAAATTAAAAAATCCTCAATTCATCCATTTCTCCTATTGCTAAGCCTCCACCTTTGGCAATCACCTATCTGTTCTCTATATCTATGAGCATATTTTTTTCTCTTTCTTTTTCTTTCTTTTAAGATTTCACATATAAGATCACATGGTATTTGCCTTTCTCTGTTTGGCTTATTTTACTTAGCATAATGCCCTCAAGGTCCATCCCTGTGGTTGTAAATAGCAAGATTTCATTATTTCTTATGGCTGAGTAGTATTCCACTGTCTATATATACAGCAAATCTTCTTTATTCATTCAACCATCAGTGGATGCTTGGGCCATTCTCATATCTTGGCTATTATAAATAATACTGCAATAAACATGAGGGTGCAGATATCTTTTAGAGTTATTATTTTTACTTTCTTCAGATAAATACCAAGAATTAGAACTGCTGTATCATATGGTAGTTCTTTCTTAAATTTTTTGAGGAGCCTCCATACTGTTTTCTACAGTAGCTGCACCAGTTTGCATTCCCACCAATGGTGCACAAGAGTTCCATTGTTCCATATCCTTGTCAACATGTGTTATTTCTTGTGTTTTTGATAATAGGTGTGGAGTGATAGCTTATTGGGGTTCTGGTTTGCATTTCCCAGAGGATTAATGACATTGGGCATCTTTTCATGTGCTTGTTGGTAATCTGTGTGTCTTTTATTTTTTTAAGTCTATTTAGATTTTCTTCCCATTTATTATTATTATTATTATTATTATCATTATTATCATTATTATTATTATTGTTTGTTGTTGTTGTTGTTAAGTGGTATGAGATAGGGGTGCCTGGGTGGCTCAGTCGTTAAGCATCTGCCTTAGGCTCAGGTCATGATCCCAGGGTTCTGGGATCAAGCCCCGCATCAGGCTCTCTTAGGCGGGAAGTCTGTTTCTTCCTCTCCCACTCCCCCTGCTTGTGTTCCCTCTCTTGTTGTCTCTCTCTCTCTCTAATAAATGAATAAAATCTTAAAAAAAAGAAAAAATGGTATGAGATATGTATATATTTTTGATATTAGTCTCTTTCCAGATATATAATTTGCAAATATTTTCTCTCATTCAGTAGGTTGTCTTTTCATCTTGTTGATGGTTTCCTTTACTGTGCAGAAGCTTTTTAGTTTGATGTAGTCCCATTTGTTTATTTTGTTTATAGAAACAATCCCATTTACAACTGCACTGATGTAGTACCATTTGTTTATTTTGTTTAAAAAATCCCATTTACAATTGCATTACAAAGAAAAAAAAAAACCTAGAAATAAACTTAACCAAAGAAATGAAAAACCTGTATAATGAAAACTACAAGACATTAATATAAGAAATCGATCACACAAATAAATGAAAAGATATTCATACTTATGGATTGGAAGAATTAGTCTTATTAAAATATTGTTATCTTGTTAAAATACCCATAATATCCAAAGTAATATACAGATTTGGTGCGATCCCAATCAGAACGCCAATAACATTTTTCAGAGAAATAGAAAAGAAAAATTCTAAAATATGTATGGAACTACAAAAGACCCCAAATAGCCAAAGCAATCTTGAGAAAGAACAAAGATGGAGGCATAATGTTCCCTGATTTAAAACTGTATCTACAGATTTAGGGCGCCTGGGTGGCTCAGTTGGTTAAGCGACTGCCTTCGGCTCAGGTCATGATCCTGGAGTCCCGGGATCGAGTCCCGCATCGGGCTCCCTGCTCGGCAGGGAGTCTGCTTCTCCCTCTGACCCTCCCCCCTCTCATGTGCTCTCTCTCATTCTCTCTCTCACAAATAAATAAATAAAATCTTTTAAAAAAATAAAAATAAAATAACATTGCAGCTACTCCAAGTTTCTTGCATGGTAAGATGTGGTAAATTATATATATATATATATTTTGTATTTAACATCTCTTGTAGACAACATACTATCGGATCTTGGTTTTGTTTTTAATCCAAATTGATAATCAACTTTTCAATTAGATATTTTAATCCATTCACATATCTTGTAATGTTTTTATGGTTGAATTTACAGCTGTCATTTTGCATTTTGCTTTTTACATGTAATGTCTTTTTGTTGATCTATTCTTCCTTTACTGGCATCTTCTGTACACATTATGTACATGTTTTATGCAGTTGCTTTTAAATTAGTTAAGAAGAAAAAAGATATATGAAATTATGCTATATTTTATAATTACCCACAGAATTATTTTTACTGGATTTCTGCTTTTTCCTGTCCATTCAAATGACTATCTAGAATCACTTGCATTTGGTCAAAAGAACTTTATTTAGAATTTCTTATAAGGCAGGTATTCTAGTAATGAATTCTCTCAGCTTTTGTTTATTTGGATCATACCTTCCCCATTCTTTTTTTATTTTTTAAGATTTTTATTTACTTATTTGACAGAGAGAGACACAGTGCGAGATGGAACACAAGCAGGGGGAGTGGGAGAGGGAGAAGCAGGCTTCCCACAGAGCAGAGAGCCCAATGCGGGGCTCAATCCCAGGACCCTGGGACCATGACCTCAGCCAAAGGCAGGCGCTTAACGGCTTGCCCCCCCGGCCCCCCCCCCGCCCCCTTTTTTTTTTTTTTTTTTTTTTTTTATTTTTTTTTAAGATTTTATTTATTTATCTGAGACAGAGAGAATGAGAGAGACAGAGAGCACATGAGAGGGGGGAGGGTCAGAGGGAGAAGCAGACTCCCCGCCGAGCAGGGAGCCCGATGCGGGACTCGATCCAGGGACTCCAGGATCATGACCTAAGCCGAAGGCAGTCGCTTAACCAACTGAGCCACCCAGGCGCCCTCCACTGTCTCCATTCTTAACAGGTCTCTTAATATTTGGTGAAAATTGGACATTTTAAATAATAGGTTGTTGCTATTCTGGATACACCTTTCTCCCTCTCCTCTCATCTGTAGGTTGATGTCATTGTTATTGTTTGTTTATTTGTTGTTGTTCATTTGTTTATTTGTTTAGTTATTTGGCTTAATTTGTTTTGTGAAATATATTTATCCTGCAGAGTGCCACCTCTGATATTCATGCTCATATTTTTTTTCTCTTACTTTTAGCTTTAGTCAGGGCTAATTTATTAGGTATTGACCCTAGGTCAGAATAAGTCAGTTATTGGTCAAAGTTCACACCTATGTTCCTTTGCTAGTTACATATTTACCTTTGACCTGTAGATGTTTGTGAGGCTTGGAGGCTAATATCACAGTTCAAAGAGATTATACTATGTTCCTAAGTTCAGGCAAGGACTAGGTAGTGTAGATGTTCCCTCTGTGATCATTTTGGAGAGAGTGCAGTCTTGGGTATGCACACACTCCTCTGATGTAATTTTTTAAAGATGTATTTGTTTATTAGAGAGAGAGAGACAGAAGGCAGGGGGCAGGACAGAGGGAGAGGGAGAGAGAGAGTCTTAAGCAGACTCCACGCTGAACATGGAGCCCAAGGCGGGGCTCAATCTCAAGACCCTGAAATCATGACCTGAGCAGAAACCAAGAGTCAGAGGCTTAACTGACTGCACCACCAGGCACACCAGGAATAGATGTAATTTTATTTTTAAACTTGGCTTCCTAAGAATTACCCCAGTTCAGAATAGCTTATGGCATAGCCAATGTAGTGTGAGAGTTATACGTCAGCCTCTTGTGCCAGTGAATCTTGTGCTGATTTTAGATATATCTGTATGTGGTTAGAGAATGTTTTCAAGTCTGCCCAATGTCCTGGCATTGGTTCAGCCTAACACATTGACTGTGATCCTAGCAGGGCTTTTCTTGGCTTTCTCTTCCCATAGTTCCCTCTGTTAAACTTCTGGTTGCTCTGCTGCTCCATTTGTTACTACCAGTATCATGGAACCACTAGTACCATCTTAGTTGTTATTCTCATTCACTTTTATGAATTTTCCAATGAAACTTTAACTTCTGAATGGACACATGCTTATCTATATAAAGAACCATTTCTAGGCAACCTTGCACACTGATGTGGTAATGTGACTAAGTTTAAACCAAGAAACGAGGGAAACGATGTGTATAATTCCAAATTTGTCATTTTTTTCTTTCCTTCCTTCAACCTTCTGCTGAGTTCATGAGTTTAATGGTTAGGCCTTCCTCTTATAATATGAAAAGAAGACTATACTTCAGGAATGGTAAAATAAAAGGATGCAAACATCCAGAATCTGCCCCCCAAAACTGAAATCACTGAGATGCCTTTATTTGACTGTTCATGTGATAGATTAGTCTATTTCTTTTTTGTCTGATACACTTTCATTTGACTACTCAGTTCAAATTTTCTCATACCAATCAGATTTTTCTTTTTAACCAATATGAATTACTCCTCATTTACTTTTTCTATTAACTTATGTATGTAGAAAGCTTAATGCATATTCCTAGCCAGTAGCACCCCATACATGTGATTTCAATATTATACCTTACTAAGTCAACCCAGGTTCCTAAAGATCTCACTCATATGTCTATTAGCCTCACCACACTTTTACTGTAATTATTTGCAAACATATTTGTCAACCCCTATCTCCCCGCTTTGCCTTAGTTAACTATCACAGTTCTTGATGTCTTACTCACTTTTGGGTGATTACTGTAACCATCACTTAGCTAGGCTTTGAATAAATACTAATGAAGTTAGAACTAGAAGAAATAATTAGTTTATTGGGTTTTATTGAGCTGATATAGAGAACAGTAAAGTACTGAGAATTAAAAAGGAGACAATGTTGTTTTTTAA
This sequence comes from Neomonachus schauinslandi, assembly GCF_002201575.2. Classification (NCBI taxonomy): domain Eukaryota; kingdom Metazoa; phylum Chordata; class Mammalia; order Carnivora; family Phocidae; genus Neomonachus; species Neomonachus schauinslandi. The sequence continues at coordinate 20,987,706 of NC_058403.1, read as the reverse complement.
ATACTTGTTATCTAATTGTGATCAGTAGAATTAATATGCATTTTTATTATGCAATTCCCCCAGTCCCATTTGTTACTTTACCCACTTGAAAAGCAGAATATAAGGTTCAGATAATCTATCTTCTACCTCTTGCAGGGGATATATATTTTGGTTGATTTTGTTACCCAAAGTTGAATCTTCAACCAAAAGGAATACAAAGCAGCACTAATCAACACCAGGTATAAAATGGGGCTTTTCTGCTGGTACCAGCAGAGAATGTGCAGAATTTACCCATTTATTTAGTCTTCCTACTGTGGCCCCGTGTGGCTGTTTATACTCTCAGATAGAGTGCACAATTATTGTTATGGAAAATTTCTGTGAATGCACAAAAATTCTCACATTAAATACATAATCAAATACAAAGCCTATTTACTCCTCTACAACTCAATTTCATTTACTTATGACTAGATGATGAATACTCTTAAAGTTCTATAATAAAAGCTAATCTCTCCCTAAGATTAGGAAATAATATTCTCATAGCTAAGAGATAAAATCCAAGATAGCTCTTCTCTACATATTATAGCATAGAGATTAATGTTCTTTTCATTGACTTCTCAAACTTTGCCCCACTTTTTAAAATTTAAAATTCATGGAGTTGGTTCAAATTCAGCAGCAGTATCATATCATATATTTTTAGTCACATAATTAACCAAACATATTTCTACTCAGAAAAAAAAAATTTACTCAGCTCTTGTACCAATTTTTCCTTCTAAATCAGGCCAACAATTTATATATTTTCATCCATGATACATATGCTCAAAGAACCTGAGATTTTCCTATTTGACAGATGCATCTTCATAGGTACCAACAAGCTTATTCATACTGTGTACATACCACTTAGGAGCAGAGATTCATTAGGTAGCTTTCCTGCCCTAGTTTAATTTTAACATCATAAGCCCAGCATACCATTTCTTGCCCTTATGCTATTATTGGAGTGGAAACAACAGACCATTTTTTTATCAAATACAAAATAGATTTTTTTGAAAAATGGTTTATTCACTTTGAGATTCCAGAAATGTGTAAGAAGTTTTAAAAAAGGTTACCCACTATTATCTACATATGCTCTGTAACAGACTTTTTTTTTCAAAACATCAAAAGGTGCAGAGAAATGTAAAATAAAGGTACAGTTTTTCATACACTTTATCCCAAATCTCTTTTCTAAATCATTCTTAGTTATCACTATATGTAATAAATATATATAATAAATATCTTATTAGCACACTATCATATATTTATATCATACATAATATTTATATATGTATATGAGTGTATACACACAAATATACACACATATATGGATCTATGTGATATATATATATATACACGCACAAATAATTTACACAGAAGAGCATAACATAGACAGTCCTGCAGTGATTACAAAAATTCTACGAGTACTTACTAAGGGATTGATTTTTATAGATTTTTTTTTTTTAATCTGAGTTTGGTTTAGTTTAAAAAACAAATGAGGTTGATTTGGTTTTACCATCAAATTAGTGATGAAGAAATTCAGATAGAGAAAACTTAAGTGATTTTTTTGGGTCACAAACCTAGGAAATATTGAAGTCAACATTCAAAACTAGAGGCCAAGCCCAGAGTTACTTTATATCTTATTTTTATTTTGTAAACTCATTACTGTTATTAATGTCATAGCATCAATCAGCGTAATTTGTTGCTATATGGGTGTGGCCGCTCCTTGAGAAAATAAAAAAAAATGTATTGGTACAATGTGAGGGAAGGGCTGGGTTTAGAGCTGCAATTATGTTAGAGATAATGACTGCATTGAGTTTCCAAGGAAAATAACAAAGGAAATTAGAAGGCATCTAAAGAAGGCACAGGAAAAGTTATTTATCCAAATAACGTTCCGCGAATTTTGAGTGTTGGTACAGTGAGCATAGGACAGGGAGTTTGAGGTACTTGATTGAATTCTAGTGTCAATCTGATGAGCTCTTTATTTTTAATAAATTCACGCTAGTCTGGTATATAGGGCCAGCACCTATAAAATATAAGGGTTGCACTGTGAAATATAAGGATTGTGCGGTGCCGGACTTTTTTTTTTTTTTTTTTTTTAAGCATAAATTGCTATACAAACAAACTTCTATGTGGGACTATAAAAAATTTAAAAAAAAAAGTAAAAAAAGAAACACAAAACAAAACTGAAAGGACTTTGACTGGAGAAGAAGAGAGAGAACTGTTTGTCTGGAAGACCTATCTGGTTGGCTTCTGGCTCACCAATGAGTTGGTCCTAACGTTTTTTTCATGGACTCCAAGAGTAATGAAGACACAATTTAACAAATAACCTAGTTAAAATAATCTTAACTCAGGCAGTAATGTTTCTCTCTGAATTACATGATTTTATAAGCCCTACATGAGCTAGTTATATCCGAATATTGGCTCCTGAAACCACTATGCGTACATGTTGAAAGGACCCTAGACATAGGGGGTTACATTTTTAGGTGATTATCTTAGTCAACATCTAGATTAGCCAGATAATTGAAATATTTCCTAAATGCATAATTTTAAAATACCATTATAAGCTTGGTTTTGAAGGAATATTTGATTTCTATACTTCAGGGAATTCATGTTGCCATAAAGGGTGTATTAGCAATAATAAAATATAAGGCAACTGAAGGACAACTTGCAGCAGATATAATGGATATTGCCTTCTAAAATTAAATTGCTTTTGAAATATATCATTTTATTATAGTTTAATCACTTATGCTATTTATGTTCTAGCTTTATTAAACAACTATTATGTTTTAATATAAATATTAATCTATATAATAAATAAGCTTGATCCTCTTACATTAGAAAATTAAATATTTTTAAGTAAATGTAATTTTATGTGGAAATTCAAAAACTTTCACGTATCAGAAAGAATTTGTGTGTTTTCAATGTGTATGTTATGATAGGACTATTTGTAGATAACATGTATATTAATTTGGGAAAATTATAAGATAACTCCGAATAAAGGAAATTGAGTACTGGTGAATTTGCATGGCAACTGTGAAATAATCAGGCAGGGATTAAGATGTCTCTAATTGCTTGAGTTATGTCTATTCTGTTCTAACATAATACGTACTTATCATACTTAGAAGTACTTAAGAATGTGACCTTCTTCGGTGATATGGTCTTTAAAGAGGTAATCAAGTTATAATGAGGTCATTAGAATAGGCTCCAATCCAGTATTACTGGTGTCCTTTTAAAAAGAGGAAATTTGGACAAAGAGACACACATAGAGAAGAGATGATACAAAGAGACACTGGTGAAAGATGGTTGTCTACAAGGCAAGAGAGGGCTGCCACAGATCTTCCAAAATAGCCCTCAGAAGGGACCAAACCTGTGTACACCTTAATCTTAGACTTTTTTTTTTTTTAAGATTTTATTTATTTATTTATTTGACAGAGACAGAGATAGAGAGAGCAGGAACACAAGCAGCAGGAGTGGGAGAGGGAGAGCAGGCTTCCCGCCGAGGAGGGAGCCCAATGTGGGACTCGATCCCAGGACCCTGGGATCATGACCTGAGCCGAAGGCAGATGCTTAACGACTGAGCCACCCAGGCGCCCTAATCTTAGACTTCTAGGCTCTAGAACTATGAGACAATAAATTCCTGTAGCTTAAGGCATTGTTTGTGTTATTTTGTCCTTACAAACCAATATATGCAGGTGATAACTCTAGAAAATAATACTTTAAATACATATCACCTTCTTAGTTATATCTTTTTAATTAAAAATAAATTTTCATTTATTTGGATCTCCTTAAACCAACAATTCTAGTATTTATAAAACAGTGAAAAGAAAACATGTTGCAAAGGAAATTAATACTGTAAAATAAGTAAACATGAAACAAACCTGAAATGGAAACCTAAGCATTTTTTTTAATATCATTTAATCATTTTGACCCATATTAAAACTTTAAATACTTTGAATGATGAATTTGTATTTTTTAAAGATTTTATTTATTTATTTGAGAGAGAGAGAGCAAGCACAAGCAGGGGAGCAACAGGCCGAGGTAGAAGGAGAAGCGGGCTCCTCGCTGAGAAGGGAGCCTGATGCGGGGCTCCATCGCAAGACCCCAGGATCATGACCTGAGCCAAAGGCAACTTCTTAACCAACTGAGCCACCCAGGCGCCTGATGAGTTTGTATTATTAAAAAAGAATGAATACTTATTGCAGCCTTTGAAGTATCTGATATGTTGTTTTTATGTTCGTTTTGATGCATAAATATAAACTCCAAAATCCAGCTAAAATTTGAAATATGTAGATTTTTAAAACTCCTCATCTTGGTAACTCTTTAATTACCTAGACTCTGGACTTTCATGCATCTGGTTAGACTGAAATGTTTGGGATGGAATGAAGTGTTGAAAATTGACAGAGGGGCGCCTGGGTGGCTCAATCGTTAAGCGTCTGACTTCAGCTCAGGTCATGATCTCAGGGTCCTGGGATCGAGCCCCACATCGGGCTCCCTGCTCGGCTGGAAGCCTGCTTCTCCCTCTCTCACTCCCCCTGCTTGTGTTCCCTCTCTCACTGCCTCTCTCTGTCAAATAAATAAATAAAATCTTAAAAAAAAAAAAGAAAGAAAGAAAATTGACAGATGCTGGAATTAGAACTCTAGGCCTGGAATATTGGAGAAGTCACTCCTGGGAATATAAGGTTGTTCAGGCTTTTATGGCAACAGATTATTGCATGCATTTTCTGTGTTCAAATTATAGCTTCCTGAATTTCACTTATCCCCTTGGAATCCAATGCATGTGCTCTTATTCAAACATAATATTTCCATATCATGAGATAACATTTTCCGGATAAATTCTGGCTAGTTTAAAAATTGTAGCCATTTGTAGACCATGTGATGATGACCTCTATATTCAAAGTCAGAGTGCAATATCCTTTCTACTTTGCTACTTCCTGCAAAATTTAGCTAGATTTCCAGAGGGGGAGTCTATAATGCACATATGAGGATTAGATTGGAAAGACTGCACTTCAGCAGGAGAGGAATTGATACCTTGGCTGGATTATGTGTATGCCCATGAATAGATGTGAGACCACAGATGGTATATCTTATATAGAAACAGACATACAGAACATCATATATCCAAAGGTAATATTATGCATCCATATGTGAAAATATGTAACTCAAATGCTTAAAAAATATAATTGTATGCAAAGCAAAATGATGGGATTAAAGAATTAGGAAATTGAGGGTCTTATTTTCAGATATTGAATAAACTATAAGCACATTTCCTGTATAACTTTCAATTTTGATTTTTTAATTAATTCTTGATTTAAGTTTTCATTTCATAAGATCTAAAAATGTATCTGCAAAGATGTTAGAAGTTTTCTATAGTAAAAATTAAATATGTAAAGTCATCTATGAGTAGACTTTGAGATTCATGTGCAAATTTTGTGTGTTTTTTTCTGATCTAGGTTGTCAGTAGTATACTTTTTTTTAGTTCTTTTGTATTCTCTGAACAAATAGTAAGAATCAAGTATATTTTGAAAATCACAGGGGAAAGAAGGTATAAATATGTTCAGTTTTTAGTGTAAGAAGATGTTAAGAAATACGATGTTTAGATACCGGTATTTATTATTAAATCTCAAATTGTTGCATGGCTATGTATTTTTACCTTTTTTTTTTTTTGCAGTAGCAAAAATACATAAAAACAGATTTTGCCTGTATAAATCCACTGTTATCACTTATTATTACTGCTTATGTATATTTTTTAAATCCATGATATATCTTGAAAAATTTCTTCTAAATATCATAAATAAGGTTAAAAAATGAGATTCACTTTATGTCTTATTTTTTATAATGATTGTAAATGGAACAGATGGTAGTTTATTTGTACTGCATTATGCCAGAAACAGCACCCAAAATTATTTAATTTGTAGTTCAATATTCATATTTAAGATAGGAAAAGGTAAATAACTGACATACATTGCATACTTTTGTCTTTAAGACAACACAATTGTTATAAATCTGGTATTTGAAGTATAAACATGATATAATATTAGAACGTCACATATATGCAAATGTGCAAAACATTTCTAAGACATTTAATATGTAAATACCACTTTTATGACCCATTATTTTAGTGAGGAAAAAAAAATAACCCTAAAGAGATCAGATTTTGACAACTAAACCTATATAAATGTTAAATATTTAAAGAATGAGTTCTATGAGCAGATCACTTTGTTCCAGGTTGCAATTCAAATCAACAAATGAAAGCTAAACATCCCTTAATAGGGTGCTCTTTTGTGTAAACGAATCAATCCACAAACTATTATTCATGTTTATGTACAGAGATGACATTTTCTCAGAGATTGACAAAGGTAAATTTCAAATAAGCTAGCTGATGACTTAACAAATAATAATTTGGTAAATTGTGTTACTTAAAGAGGACCCAAGTAAGGAATAATGTAGCTTAAATATTGGTATGATTGATATTAATATAAATATACAATAGTGAGCAGAAGAGATTGGTGGACATCCTATATATATACACTCCACTATGGTTCCTTGTGTTGTTCCAAAGTAGATACACCTCTAAAATTAGGTATAACATCAGATCCTTCTTACTATGGCTGAGGGATAGGAAATTCTGTTTGGCTTACCTTAAATACATAGATAGCCACATTCAATTACTTTTTATTACATCTTTTGTCACCATTCTTATATGAGCCTCCCAATTATTTCACCTAGATTACTGTGAAACCCTTTTTGTGTTTTCTGCCACTACAACTACTCATTTAAAGTTTATTCTCAGCGAAGAAACCAGAATAGTTTTGTTTGTGTTTTGTTTTTAATAGCTGTTAAAGCATACCATTTTTCCCGCAAAATCCTGCGAGGGCTCCTCTGTCCATGGTGTCCTACAAGAGGATACCTCACTCCCTTATCCCGATTATTCTATGACCTCTTCTCTTACTTCCATTACCCTCATATGTTCTATCCCAGGAACACTTATGTTATGGTTCCTTGCATACATTCTCACCTTGGATAGTTTTTGCTGGCAGTTCCCTCTTCTTATAAAACTCTTCTCCAAGATATGAACAGAGCTAAGGTCTTATTTTTTCAAATCTTTGCTCAAATGTCACCTTCTCAATGGGATCTACTCTTACAGTCTATTAAAAAGATTATTTTTTTTCTTGGCACTCCAAGTTTTCTTATCTTGCTCTATTCTCTTTATTTTTATGCAGAACATTTATCACCCCACATAGCAGGTAACTTATTTTTTTTTCTTTTTTGTTTATTATCTCTATACCTTTTATAAAATATAACTCCACAAGAGTAAAACTCAGTTTTGCTCTTTGGTATTTCTGGTACACAGTAATTACCCAATAAATGTCTGTTGGATGGATGGATGGGAGAGAGGAAAGGTGTGTATTTGGAAACTATAATTGACATTCTAAGAGGTAGCCTCCCTTCTTTTTTTTTTTATTATTATGTTATGTTAATCACCATACATTACATCATTAGTTTTTTTTTTAAGATTTTATTTATTTATTTGAGAGAGAGAATGAGATAGAGAGAGCATGAGAGTGGGGAGGGTCAGAGGGAGAAGCAGACTCCCTGCTGAGCAGGGAGCCCAATGTGGGACTCGATCCCGGGACTCCAGGATCATGACCTGAGCCGAAAGCAGTTGCTTAACCAACTGAGCCACCCAGGCGCCCAATTACATCATTAGTTTTTGATGTAGTGTTCCATGATTCATTGTTTGCATATAACACCCAGCGCTCCATGCAGAACGTGCCCTCTTTAATAACCATCACCAGGCTAACCCATCCCCCCACTCCCTCCCCTCTAGAACCCTCAGTTTGTTTTTCAGAGTCTATAGTCTCTCATGGTTCATCTCCCCCTCCAATTTCCCCCCTTTCATTCTTCCCCTCCTGCTATCTTCTATTTCTTCTTCTTCTTTTTTTTTTTTTTAAACATATAATGTATTATTTGCTTCAGAGGTACAAATCTGTGATTCAACAGTCTTGCACAACTCACAGCGCTCACCATAGCACATACCCTCCCCAATGTCTATCATCCAACCACCCCATCCCTCCCACCCCCCACCAACCCAGCAACCATCAGTTTGTTTCCTGAGATTAAGAATCAGTGAGGTTATATGATACATGTCTTTCTCTGATTGACTTATTTCGCTCAGCGTAATGCCCTCCAGTTCCATCCATGTCGTTGCAAATGGCAAGATTTCATTCTTTTTGATGACTGCATAATATTCCATTGTATTTATATACCACATCTTCTTTTTCCATTCATCTGTCGATGGACATCCTGGCTCTTTCCACGGTTTGGCTATTGTGGACATTGCTGCTATAAACATCGGGGGCATGTACCCCTTCGGATCCCTATATTTGTATCTTTGGGGTAAATACCCAGTAGTGCAATTGCTGGATCATATGGTAGCTCTATTTTCAACTTTTTGAAGAACCTCCATACTGTTTTCCAGAGTGGCAGCCTCCCTTCTTGCTTGAGTATATTGGTGAGTAGATGCTAAGGAATTGATTCCAAGATTGTGGTTTATTGCAGCAGTCACATTTTGTTCTTGCCAATGCAGAATGATATAATATTTGAAAATGTATAAAGAGTTAAATAAAAATAAAACCATATAATGATGTAATAAGACCAACTTTCAAAAACATGAAATTTAATCCAGAGTATTGTAAGATGATAAACGAAGATGAGAAAATGAGAAGATGGAAAGAAATCAAGAGCTAACTCTTTCTTTCCAAAAGGACACATTTTATATCACATTTACAAATCTCAAAGTGATATCTACATATCTATATCTATATAGATACACACATATATATCTATATACATATACATGTATATCTATATACAAATATATGTATTTCTGCAATGGTATTTGCACATTCTGTTAATATATGTCCAATGTATGAAACATAAAATAAGGACCAATTGTATGGGGCACCTGGGTGGCTCAGTCATTAAGCATCTGCCTTCGGCTCAGGTCATGATCCCAGAGTCCTAGGATCGAGCCCCACATCAGGCTCCCTGCTCAGCAGGGGGCCTGCTTCTCCCTCTCCCACTCCCCCTGCTTGTGTTCCTTCTCTCTCTTTTTCTCTCTCTGTCAAATAAATAAATAAAATCTTTAATTAAAAAAAAGGACCAATGGTAAACAAATTTAGTGACCTAAGGATTACTTAAAAGTATAATAAAACTGTTTAGTGACTAATGTTTGAAATTTTCTATGTAGGGCACCTGGGTGGCTCAGTCGTTAAGCGTCTGCCTTCAGCTCAGGTCATGATCCCAGAGTCCTGGGATCGAGTCCCACATCGGGCTCCCTGCTCGACGGGAAGCCTGCTTCTCCCTCTCCCACTCCCCCTGCTTGTGTTCCTGCTCTCCCTATCTCTCTCTCTGTCAAATAAATAAATAAAATCTTTAAAAAAAAAAAAGAAATTTTCTATGTATAAATGATATCCGTTTCTTATTTAGGAATCTAGGTATAAGCAATTACTATTAATGAACTCATGTCTTGAAGATAACCAAGGACATATAAATTACAATATGAGTCAACAACATATGTTCAGATAAATTGTAGCATTTTAATATTGTACAATACTTAAAACCATTTTAAATTGTTTTCACTAATAAAATTTTGTGTAATTAAATGCAAAATGTATTTGTAACTTTAGATAATTTGTGGAAACAAGGATTGCTTACTTGATCTTTGAAAATAATGTATAGAGTGTAAAAGTTTAAATATTGAGAAATTAAATCCATGTTTTACATAATGGAAATATTATAGTCACATTATAATTACACAGTCATCATATTAGATAGAAGACAAAAAGCTTTTTTTTAATTAAAAAAAAGTTTAGCCCCTAATTTGTCCAAAGTATCATCTATTAAATAGGAATATGTCAAGAACTCTTTTCTAGCACAATATATAATCTTTGTATTGGTTTTAAATGTATAAAGATTCTTTAACTAATGTATGATAGCACTTCTTATTTTGCAACTTAGTAATAAAATCATTTCTTCTTGATTTCTGACCTAGTAAGTAAAATCATTATTCAGATACATGGGTGAACTTTTTCCTTTGAGTTACAATCCGGGCAAGAATTTTTAAGACCCAGGCTATTTAATGCAAAACATTTTTATTTTGTTTTCTGTCCTTTGAAAATTACTGAGTTTATTTGGTTAGATAGCTCTAAAATAGATAGTGAAAGAAAAAAAAATGAACTGTTCTATCTTTAATTTTATTCAAGATGAAGGATTACGTAGTAGTGAGGCAGAAAAAAAGAATAAGAAGTGAGAAAGAACTGGCCACAAAAGATATGAACTGACCACTATAAAAGATGGATTATCTTCCCTATAAGAAATGGAGGAGCACCTGGGTGGCTCTCTTGATTTCAGCTCAGGTCATGATCTCAGGGTCCTGAGATCGAGCCCCACATCTGGCTCTGCACTTAGTGGAGTCTGTTTCTCTTCTTCTCCCTCTGCCCCTCCCTAAGCACTGTCTTTCTGTCTCTCAAATAAAAAAAATAAATAAATCTTAAAAAAGAATTGGAGTAAACCAGTATGTAGGAAAACCCACTGTGACAAACAGAAGTCAGAGACACTGCAAGTCTAACTGTATTGGGAGCCTCAGTATACAGTAAAAAAATGGAGGTCCTTGGATGTTTGAGATTGTTTCCTTTTTATTCTAAGATTTCAAGTGAAAAATCCTGTTCATTTGTTTACATGTAAATTCTCTTAATGCTACAATTCCAAAATGTTCTTGTTTAAGGATATCAGTTAGAAAGATAAATATAGTCATTAAAATTATACTCTGAAGACATGAAAGATATACATAGTTGACCAAGAGGGAATGCAGACATAGAAAAGGTCCCATGTGAACTGCAATAGTCAGGAAGAATGGTGTTTGTGCAACTATGTGTAATAGGAACCTGACCAAACTACTGCCACTGAGTATGATTCCCCCAAATCCACATCTTTGGGCTGAGGAAACTGTCAAATGCAGTTCTTAGAGACAACACACTAGGATAGAAAAAGTGCTTATAAGAATTGAAAAGTATCTTAAATAAAATCTGTTCTACTTTGTCACAAGTATGTTGCTCTGAGGTACCTTGAATCCATCAGCCATTGAGGCAAACAAAAAGATGGATTCACAGAGCTTGTGCTCCTTTCTTCCCCACAGACTTCCCTCTGAGAGATGAGAATTTATGGCACTGAATACATAGGCAGCAAAAAAGCAAATAATAGATGATAGTCTGTGATAGAAGTTTAGAAGCCATATTTTATCAAGGAATAATACAAACATCAGAATTCAAAGTCCTAAGAGCTAAATATAAACCTTGCACTGATGGACTCTAAGGAATATCCAGATCTCAGATCCAGGGAAAATTTACCGTTTTTACGGCCAGCTATATAAGTTGTAGGGCTCAATGCAAAATAAAAATGGAGGAACCCTTGGTTAGCTACGGCACCTATTTACTTGCTACTTAATGTTATTCTAATTAAATTAAAATTAAAATCTTAAATTATTAGCATGAATATTACCTTTCATCTTTACATTGTAAAAAGTGTTAGAGGCTAATATAACAGCATACATCTTGCATAAAGAATCACCCTAATCACCCATTTCACACTCATAGCTGGTAGATAACATTTGTTCTTACCACAATAATGGAGATGTTACATATATTCAATTATATGTTGTATATTTCACTTCTTGATATTTGTACATTCTACCACTACCCTCTATCTTTGGCTTACCCATGAATAAGGTAGACTGAAAGGAAAAGGAACTATGGGTTGCCCTATCCTTCCTTTCTTTCCATGTCATCAATTTTGGGCAAAAATGGCTGCCTAATACATAGAAGTGACATGATACGATGAAAGGATATGATGGAGTTCCTTAGTCATTCATGTTTCTTAGAATGCCATTACCTCCTTTCTGTGTTCAAAGAAACTTCTGGTTCAAGAAGAAAATGTGACTCCTCTAATTATCAATACCTTCACTTAGTCTTAGAGATAACATATGAGAAAGGCAGTTTTTCTAATTCTAGGTCTCTGACTTTCCTTTTCTTAAAGCATTCATTCTAGAAAATGTGTACTCTTCCCCTTTGAGATGTAACTCTTTTTAAAACCTTTTTGCCCACTTGTTTATTTTTACTTGTGTTGTTTGTGTTTTGGGTGTCAGTCATATATAAGAAATCATTGCCAAGACCAAGGTCAAAAAGGTTTCCCTTTACTTTTCTTCTAGAAGTTCTACAGATTTGGCTCTTATACTTAAGTCTTTAATCCATTTTGAGTTTATTTTGTGTATGGTGTAAGATGGAGTCCAACCAATTTCATTCCTTCCTATGTGGATTTACAGTTTTCCCAACATCATTTGTTGAAGAGACTGTCCTTTCCCCATTGTATGTTATTGGCATCCTTGTGAAAGATGAGTATGTATGGGTTTATTTCTGGGCTTTCTATTCTGTTCCATTGGTCTCTATGTCTGTCCTTGTGTCATTCCCATACTGTTTAATTTATTGTAGCTTTATAATATAATTAGAAATCAGGAAGTGTGATACTTCTGGCTTTGTTCTTTTTCAAGATAACTTTGGTAATTCTGGGTCTTTTGTGGTTCGCATGAATTTTAAGATTGTTTTTTCTATTTCTGTAAAAAAATACCACTGGGGTTTGATAGGGATAGCATTGAATTGGTAGAATATTTTCTGTAGTATGGACATTTTAACAATACTGTGTTCCAAACCATGGACATATGATGTCTCTTCATTTATTCCTGTCTACTTTAATTCCTTCCCCAGTGTTTTATAGTTCTAGTGTACAGATCTTTCACTTTCTTAGTGAAGATTATCCTTAATTATTTTTTATGCTATAGTAAATAGGATTATTTTCTTAATTTCCTTTTTGGATAGTTTGTTATTAGTGTATAGAAGCACAACTTTTTGGGGCGCCTGGGTGGCTCAGTTGGTTAGGCGGCTGCCTTCGGCTCAGGTCATGATCCTGGAGTCCCTGGATGGAGTCCCGCATCGGGCTCCCTGCTCAGCGGGGAGTCTGCTTCTCCCTCTGACCCTCCCCCCTTTCATGTGCTCTCTCTATCTCATTCTCTCTCTCAAATAAATAAAATCTTTAAAAAAAAAAAGAAGCACAACTTTTTGTGTCTCTGGATTTTTGTGTCTTGTAACTTTATTGATTTTTTTAGTTCTAGGTATTTTTGGTGGACACTTTTTGATTTTCTACACGTAAGATCATAACATTTGCAAACAGTGATGATGTTACCTCTTCCCTTCTGATTTGTATGCATTTTATTTCTGTTTCTTGCAAAATTACCCCGACTAGAACTTCCGGTACTAAGTTTAATAGAATTGATGAGAGTGTGAATGCTTATCTTATTCCTGATCTTAGGAAAAAGCTTTTAACCTTTACCATTGAGTATGATGTTAGTTGTAGGGTTTTCATATAAGGCTTTTATTATGTTGGGCTTTTATTATGTTGAGGTAAGTACTTTCTCCACCGAGATTGTTGAAAGTTTTTTTCTTTTTTTTATCATGAAAGAGTGTTGAATTTTGCCAAATGCTTTTTTTTCCCTGTATCTATTGAAATAATTGTAGTATTTATCTTTCATTCTTTTAGTGCAGTGTATCACATTAATTGATTTGCATATGTTGAACCCTACTTGCATCCCAGAGATAAATTCCACTTGGTCATGGTATATGACCCTTTAATTGTGCAGTTGAATTCAGTTTCTTTATATTTTGTTGATGATTTTTGTTTCTGTGTTCATCAGGGCTATTGACCTAGAGTTTTGTTTTTGTTTGTTTTGTTTTGTTTGGTAGTGTTCTTTTCTGGCTTCAATATTAAGGTAATGCTGCTTCAAAAAGTGTGTTTGGAAGTGTTCCCTCTTTTTCAATTTTCAGGAAGAGTTTAAGAAGGATTGGTGTTAATTCTTTTCTAAATGCTTGGTAGACTTCACCAGTGAAGCCATCTGGTCCTGAGCTTTCCTTTTTTTTCTTTTTTTAAAGATTTATTGATTTATTTGAGAGAGAGAGAGGGAAAGAGAGAGCATGAGGGGAGGGACAGAGAGAGGGAGAGAGAGAATCTCAAGCAGAATCCCCACTGAATACAGAGTCCAATGTAAGGCTTGATCCCAGGACCCTGAAATCATGACCTGAGCCGAACCCAAGAGTCGGATGCTTAACTGACTGAGCCACTGAGGTATCCCTGAGATTTTCTTTGTGTGTTTTTCATTTGTTTATTATTTTGTCTTATGATTTAATCCTCTCCTTGATTATTGTTATCTGTGCAAACTTTAAAGTTCTTTGTGATTCAGTCTTGACAGATTGTATGTTTCTAGGAATTTAACCATTTGTTCTAGGTTTTTCAATTTGTTTGTGTTTAATTGTTCATAATAGTCTCTTATGATTTTTTGAATTCTTGGTACATCAGCTGACTAAAGTATTTCTGTATAGCAAAGGAAACAGTCAATATAATGGAAAAGCATCTTACAGAATGGGAGAAAATATTTGAAAACTGTGTATCTGATAAGGGGTTAATATCCAAAGTATATAAGGAACATCTTCAACTCAATAGCAAAAACAAAAAAAAAACCCAAAAACTAAACCAAACCAAAACAAAACCAAAACAACAAAACAAATAACCTGATTTAAAAAATGGGCAAAATAATTGAATAGACATTTCTCCAAAGAAGACATACTATTGGCCAATAGATATATGAAATGATGCTATTCAATGTAAATAGAAACCACAATGAGATATCACCTCACATCAGTTATGATGGTAATTATTAAGCAAACCAAAGATAGCAAGTGTTGGTGAAGGTATGGACAAATCCTTGTGCATTGTTGGTGGGGATATAAAATTGTGCAGCCATTATGGAAAACAGTATGGCAGTGCCTCAACAAATTAAAAATAGAAATACTGGGGCACCTGGGTGGCTCAGTCGTTAGGCGTCTGCCTTTGGCTCAGGTCATGATCCCAGGGTCCAGGGATGGAGCCCCGCATCTGGATCCCTGCTCAGAGGGAGGCCTTCTTCTCCCTCTCCCATGCCCTGTGCTTGTGTTCCTGCTCTTGCTATCTCTCTCTCTGTCAAATAAATAAATAAAATCTTAAAAAAAATTAGAAATACTATATGATCCAGAAATCCCACTTCTGTGTGTTTACCCAAAAGAATTGAAATCAGAATCTCAAAGATCGATCTGCAGTCTCATGTTTATTGCAGCATTAGTCACATAGCAAAGTTATAGAAAGAATATAAATGTCCCCTGGCAGAGGAATTAATAAAGAAAATGTGATGTATACATACACTGGAATATAAGTATAGATAAGGTTCCAGTAGAATAAGTGAAGCCAATCCTAGAAATTTTAGGTAACAAAAATATCAACCAAGAATTATTAAGTATACCGTGAGCTATAATAAGTATTGGAATTATCACGGTGGTTCTGATCTGTTAATTCTCTATAAATGGCTCATTGGTATTCAATCATTTTCATACTTCTGCATCTGCCTAATAATGTTTAATGTACTGACAAAAAAAAACACTTAAATTTCAAGATATATCTCAAGTATTTTATATGTCTGTCATCTAACTTATTCACATAATTTAGGCATGAGAAAATTTATTCTGGTAATCTTGAGATCAGATACTGATCAGATGACAAAAGCTAGCTTCATGAAGAAAAATATAACTTCACTGTGAATGTGGGTTTGCAGTAGAGAAAACAAACTTAATCATTGATTAAGAAATAGAAACTAAAACATTTAATGATTGATTACTATGGGTGGAAATGAAAATTCTAAAATGGCTTAAAATTATCTGACTTGAATGATTGGCTGAAGGGGAATTCCACTGACCAAAACAGACAACACAGTAAGAAAGCAGATCTGAGTTTGGGAAAAAGAAAGAAAAAGACTTTAAGATACAGACAATGAAATGATACATTAATTCATTCACACAGAAAATTAAATTTAATAATTACCATGATTCACATGCTCTTTTGAGATCTGGAGACATGGTAGGAAACAAAGCAGGTATAGTCCCTCATTTTATGGAAATTACAACTTAGTGGTAGAGAGAAATTATACCCCCCTAAAAGAAACACATATAAGATAATGATTGATGTTAATTGTCCAGGAAAAGTTAAGGACAGAGTTGTAAAAAAGTGGGAGGAGATGGGTGTATTCAATAGTACAAATGCATCAGATCAATCAAGTAAATGTAATTCTTTGAAAATATGAATACATTCAGTAATCAGAAAGTTACTAATCACCTCAGAGGGAAAAAAAAAAAGATTAAGGTTAAAGATTAAATAAAGAAGATCTAGTGATTCCAGTTTGGATTGTGGTAAGAAGAAATTCTTCCATTAGTTTGGGAAAAAAAGTCAATATAGTATAATATTTAAGATCAGTAAAGACCACACCATGGTGGAGCTTCCAGGAAAACTGGAAATCAACAAAGACTACCCAAATAAAAACAAATACAAGTTATTTAGAGCTTTCTACGGCTAAGGAATCAGCCACCATCTCCTGTGTTTGTCAGAGTTTAAGACAGTCAGGGTGTAGGGGTCCTGGGTGGCTCAGATGGTTAAGCATCTGCCTTCGGCTCAGGTCATGATCCCAGGGTCCTGGGATCGAGTCCCACATTGGGCTGCCTGATCCTTGGGAGCCTGCTTCTCCCTCTGCCTCTCTCTCTGTCTCTGTCTCTCATGAATAAATAAATAAAATCTTTAAAAAAAAAAAAAAGACTGTCAGGGTGTAGGGATGCCTCACATCGAAAGAAAAAAAGGAATGTAACAGATATGCTCTGATTGGAATTTTTGTCAGGTGTTGAAAATAAAAACCATTCAAATGAGAACAAAGAGAGTCTCTCTGTTAAGCACTTGCTATAACAAGGAGTCGAATACCATCACTTTCCCTTGTCAGAGACTCAAAGTTAGTAGGAAAGTGGAAAGGCTTTAGAGTGAAAAGAAAGAGAAGGCTTTCATATGTGCTCTCATTGGAGCCTGTTGGCATAAGGAAGCCGGACATGGGTTAACTCCAAGTGGGCACTTTATGGTGTTTGGGGAGCCATGTGGCTTTCTCTTTGTCCAGAGTTAGCAGTAGGATAAAAATAAACAATTAATTAATTAATTAATTAATTAATAAAAGAAAGCTAGCCATCATTAACCAAGTCTTGACTCTTCTGGGCCAAAAGCTGCAAAGGTTGTGGTTTGGCTTCCTGGGCTTATTTCTGCAGAGGTTGTGGATTAGAGTTCTATTGTCATCTACGTTCTAGCCATTCTTCATTTATACATTCAGTCTCTCACTTGTGTTGTGCTACACTGCCCAAATCCCCCCGTGCAAAGCTGAAAGATCTATTACTTCAGTTGTTGGAGTTGGCTGCTACCATGCCCAAAACCATGTCTCCTTCCTTATGAGCAGCCTACATCCAATTACTGGTGGCCATGCAGTTTTAAGACCCAAATCACACACTCCAATTCAGGACTGAAGGGATATCAAGCTCCAGAGCATCCCATGGGATTTGAGAAGGTCAAGTTGTGACTGAACAGCAGCTCCACTTCTCTCTCTGCCCAGTCCTGCTTTTTCACTTCCTTCATTTGTTGATCACAAGACCACTCCCGGTACACTTCCTTCAAGCTTATGTGTTCCCAAGGAGCCTGACCCTCCACATCAAACACTAACATTTTTATTTGTGAAGGATGATAGTTCCATACTTCTCAGCGAGAGATACAAGGTCTCTTTGGCTACACCTGTGCAAAAACTTGCAATCACCTTTAACAGGATTATTTTTAAATGTGTGGGTTTATAATTTTAATTAAAATTGCTTAATACATAATATATCTATATTGACATAGATATTTTTCAATCTAGGGGAAAGAAATGCCTTTGTGGGTTGGAAGTTTATATATTCTCCTAAGCAGGTGTTTCAATTTCCCTTCCCTATTAGATTCCAATATTTCATAACACTTTTTGTCATTTATTCCTTTTATTCTCTCCTTCATAATGCTCTTTTTTTATATAATGCTCTTTTTTTTTTTGAAAATCTAATACCCAAACTTTGTTATTTTTTCAGTTCATCTCACGTCATATCTTCCAGTTGTGATGTAGTGGTATCTGCTCACATTTTTTTTAATGAAGTGCAAAGTCCTTGGTGTGCGACACTGAGAACTCTTCTCTGCTCTCTCCTATTCTAATCATCTGTTTGTTTTCTTATTCTGACCAATAGATTCTACGCACTGAAAGCAGTAAGTCATAAATATTTATTAAATTATTAAAGTATCTACATAGGCATAAAACCTGTTTTCAAATGTTTTTCTAAAATGTTCGTAGAATTGAAATTTACATATCTACAACTGTCAATCAACAGGAATGGGATACCAAGACCTAAGGAAATATGTAATTGCTTCAAGCCATAGAGCTCACTGGAAACAATCAGGATTGGGAGTGATATTAAAATCTATAAATAATTACTAGAGAATGTCTGATCAATTCATTCATTTTTTCACATATGAATTATTTGATTATCTTGAAATAAACAGGATAATTGAAAGGAAATAAGATAAGATAGCTTAAAATGGACTTGATTCATCATAGTTTATCCAATCATGTTCCCTGACATTTACAGGCACAACATACCTTTTGCCAAATATTTCACACACAGTATATTACCTATATCAACTACCTTGAATGTCAGGCAAATACTAATGTGTACTTTGGAAGTGCAGTAATGCGGAAACAGAAGTTCACCTAGTTATCGTGCAGAATACCTGGTGATTAAAACAGGTCTCTCTACTAGCGAGAACTATGCTTTTTATCATTTCCACCACATGCTTCTTAATATATTGTTGGGTATTTTCACGTGTGAGTTGCATTTTTGTCCTACTATTCTTGTACTTTTTAAATAAAAATCTGAAAATGAGTAACATTGTAAAGATGCATTATTTTTGACTATACTGGAGAGTGTTTCTCTAAGATTCTCACAGTCATTTCTCACGCACTTCACTGATGCCAAGCAATGAATTTCACTTGAATTCTCTTGAACTGGTTTCAAAATGTAGTAGCTTTTAGTTAATCTCTTCTTTGCTAGTTTTTCTCTACTTTACAATCCCCATTAACTTTAAATAACGTGTCCCAGGCCATCAACTTTTATGCTTTTGTTTTAAGAGTTTGAATAAATTTAATTACTGAATGCTTTCCCAGGGTACTACAGTTTTGGTAGATACTTATTTTCCTTCTTCTTCTTCTTCTTCTTCTTCTTCTTCTTCTTCTTCTTCTTCTTCTTCTTCTTCTT